>NW_026975207.1:1522370-1822220 GCF_030014295.1 Loxodonta africana | reverse complement strand
CTCGAGTGAACCTTATTCAGCCCTGTTCAGCTCTACTCAACCCTTTCTACTTTATTTGTCTCTATTTGGCTCCATTCAACTCCCTTCCACACCATTCTACTCTTTTCTACTCTATTCTATTCTGTTCTACCTTACCCTACTCTAATCTATTCTAATCGATTCGATTCATCACGATTTGTCTCCTTTCCTCTCCATTCGAATCGATTCGGCTTGAATTGGATCTATTCATCTATATTCTGCACTACCCGACTCTGACTATTCCACTCTACTCAACTCTACTCCATTCTACTCTTGGTATTCTCTTCTGTTCTACTCTATTCTAGTCTTCTGTGCCCTTCCCTACTGAATCCCAGTCTAACCTACACTACTCTAATCTATTCAATTTAATTCGATTCCATTCAGTTTGACACCATTCGACCCGATTTGAGACAATTCGACGGGATTCGGTGAGATTCCGCGAGATTTGATGCGTTTTGGTGGGATTGGATGGAATTCGACGAGATCCGATGCAATAGGATGCAATTAAGTGTGTTTTGGCTCGATTTTGCTGGGTTCAGTTTGTCTCTATTTGGCTCATTTCAGCTCCACTAGGCTCCATTCATCCCGAATCTGGTCGACTCGACTCGATTCGGCTCATTTTGGCCATATTTGGTCCTATTCAGCGTTATTCGGCTCTATTCAACTCTTTTCTACTCTCTGCATCTCTGTTCGAATCCATTTGACTCCATTCCACACCATTCTATTCCATTCTACACTACTGTATTCTACAAAACCCTCCCCCACCCTAGCCTATCCTAATCTAGTCTGCTCTTTTCTAGTCTCCTTTTCTATTTTCTCTATTCCATCCTATGCTACTCTACCATACCCTACACTAAGCTAACCTACCCTGACCTATGCTGTTCTATTCTATTTCCTTCTATTTTCTCTCTTCCACCGTATGCTTCCCTACCCTATGCTACCCCACCGTACCATACTCTACTACTTAGGGTTACTCAATAAGGGTCCTAATTAAGGGGAGTAGTTCGGGCAAGGGTACTCCTTAAGGCAAGTGTACTAGTTCAGGCTACTAGTTAAGGCCAGGCTACTAGTTAAGGCCAGGCTACTAGTTAAGGCATGGGTACTTGTTGAGGGTACTGGTTAAGGCAAGGGTACCAGTTCAGGCTATTTGTTAAGGACATACTACTAGTGAAGGCAAGGGTACTAGTGAAGACTACTGGTTAAGGCAAGGGTACTTGTTAGTTCTACTAGTTAAGGGAAGGGTACTAGATTAGGCTAAGAGTTCAGGCAAGGGTACTCGTTCAGATTACTGACTTAGGGTACTATTCAAGACTAGTTGTCTAGGCTACTGCTCTATGCCACTAGTCTAGCTGACTAGTCCAGCTTACTAGTCTAGGCTTCTACTCTAGCCTTCTCTTGTCTACTCTAATGTAGTCTACTTGCATCTACCCTAGTCTTCCTATCATAAACTACCCTACCCTAACCTATTCTAATCTATTCCATTTGATTCGATTCAAAGCATTTCGATGCGACCGGACACCATCACGCTTGAGTCGGCTCGATTCCGCAACATCAGCTCGATTCAGCTCGATTTGGCTCGAATCGCTTCAATTCAGCTCGTTTCCACTCGGTTCAGCCTTATTCGGCCCTATTTGGCTCGATTCGACTCTTTTCTACTCTATTTGTCTCTGTTCGACTCCATTTGACTCCACTCTTCTCCATTCTACGCTATTCTACTCTATTCTGTTCTATTCTACCCTACGATACTCTAATCTATTCGATTGGATGCGATTCGAAGCAATTCGGTGTGATTCATCTCGTTTTGTTTCCATTTGACTCGATTCGGCCAGAATTGGCTCTATTCAGCTATATCCTGCACTCTTTGACTCTATTTGACTCAATTCTACTCTGCTCTACTCTTGTCTGCTTTACTCTCTCTACTCTACCCTACTGTACTATATTCTATTCTGTACTATTCTGTTCTATTCTACCCACCCGCCCCTCCCCTACCCTTCCCCAATCTATTTGATTAGATTCGATGTGATGTATTTCCACGCGATTTGACGCGATTAGGCTTGAATCAGCTCGATTCAGTTCGAATCGGCTCTATTCGGCTCGACGTGGCTCCATTTCACTGCATTCGGCTCGATTAGGCCCGAATTCCATCGATTCTGCTGGATTCTGCTCAATTAGGCCTTATTTGGGCCTATTCGGCCCTATTCTGCTCTATTAGACTCTTTTGTACTCTATTCCTATCTATCCGTCTCTATTGGACTCCGTTCAACTCCATTCCTCACTATTTTCCTCGATTCTATTCTACCCTTCCCTACCCTAATCTCTTCTAATCGATTCGATTTGATTTGACGCGATTCGAAGCAACCGGACGTGATTCGTCTCGTTTTGTCTCCACTCGGCTCAATTCGGCTATGTTCTCTCTCTTTGACTCTATTCTATTCTGTTGTATTCTTTCTGTTCTGTTCTATTCTCTCCTATTCTGTTGTACTCTATTCTATTCTACCCTACCCGACCCAACGGCACCCCACCCGAACCTACCCTACTTTAATCTATTGGATTCAATTCGATTCAGTGCAAAGCGATTTGATAGGACTTGACTGGATTCGGCAAGATCTGAAGGGATCTGATGAGATTCCATGCGACTCGACGTGATTCAGTAGGATTCTCTGAGGTTTGACGCAATTCGAAGTTATTCGACGTGATTCGATGGGATTCGACACGATATGAAGCGATTTGACCTTGTTTGATTCAAAACGATGTGACTCGACTCGATTCGACCTGATTCGATTCGACGCTGTTCGGTGACAGTCAGTGCGATTCTGCTTGATTCCGCTCGATTAGGTGTGATTTGGCAGTATACAGCTCTTTTCGGCTGTATTCAGCTCCATTCGTCTCTATTCAGCTTATTCGGCTCTATTCGACTGTATTCGACTCTACTCTTTTCCACTCTATTCTACTCGATTCTATTCCTTCTATTCTGTTCTAATCTCTTCTATTCCACTCTACTCTGTTCTATTCTCCCCTCCCCTCCCCTCCCCTTCTCTAATCTATACATCTCGATTGGATTTGACGCGTTGAACGCGATTCGAGGCGATGAAGCTTGAATCGGCTCGATTCGGCTCGATTTGGCTCTATTCGGCTCAGTTAGGCTCCATTCAGCTTGTTTTGGCTTGAATCGCTTCGAATCTGCTCGATTTGGCCTTCTTCGGCACTATTCTGCTCTATTCGACTCTTTTCGACTCTCTTCGTTTCTACTTGACTCCATTCTACTCCATTCTATTCATTCCACACTATTCTACACTATTCTACTCTATTCTGCTCTACCCTACCCAACACCACTCTAATTTACTCTACTTGCTTCTGCACGATTCCTCTCATTTTGTCTGCATTTGGCTCTATTCAGCTCTATTCTACTCTTCTCTACTCTATTGTATTGTTTCTACTCTGTTCTGTACTATTCTACTCTATTCTACCCTACCCTATGCTACCCAACTCTAAGGTATTGTAATCCACTTGATTGGATTTGATTCAACCCATTTCGACGTGATTCGGCTCGATTTGGCTCTGTTCAAATCTATTCTACTCTACTCTATTCCCCTCTACTCTACTCTAGCCTACTCTTTTCTGTATTCGTTCTGTGTTGTTCTGTTCTATTTTGTTGTGTTCTGTTCTGTTTTATGCTATTCTACTCTATTCTACCCTACTCTAGCCTACCCGAACCTCCCCTACTCTAGTCTATTCAATTGAATTCGAGAAATTTTGACGCGACTAGGGGCCGAATCGGTGTGATTCATGTCCATTCGGCTCCATTTGTCTCGAATAGTGTCGATTCAGCTCGATTAGGCTCGATTTGGCTCCATTAGGCTCGATTCACTGGATTCGGCTCGATTTCGCTCAATTCAGCTCGATTTGGCCCTCTTTGGCCCTATTCGGCTCTATTCAGTTCTTTTCTACTCTACTCGATTCCATTGCACACCATTCTACTCCATTCTACGCTCTTCTACTATACCCTACTGTAATTGATTCCATGGGATTCCATGCCATTCGACGCGATTTGTCTCGTTTCGTCTCCATTCAGCTTGATTCGACTCTGTTCTACTCTACTCTATTCTACTCTACACTATTCTGCTCTGCTCTACCCTTTTCTACTCTATTCTATTGTATCCTTTCCATTCTCTTCTACTGTGTTCAAGTCTACTCTCTTCTATCCTACCTAATCTAATCTATTCTACTGGATTCGATTCCACGCATCTCGATGCGATTCGGCTCAAATCGGCTCCTTTCCACTCCATTCATCCCCAGTCGGCTTAAATCGGTTCGATTCAGCTCTAATCGGCTCCATTCGGCTCTAGTCAGCTCGAATAGACTCTATGCAGCTCTATTCGGCTCTATTAGACTCTACTCAACTCTATTATCTCTTTTCGACTCCATGCTACACCATTCTACTCCATCCTAAACTATTCTCTACTGTATTGTATTGTACTCTACCCTACTCTAGTCTATTCTAATTGATTGGATTGGATTGGATTGGAATTGATCAGATTCAGTGCAATTCGACGGGATTCGACGCGATACGGCACGATTCCACGGGATTCGGCGTGATTCGTCTTGGTTTCTATCCATTTAGCTCTTTTGGGCTCTATTTGGCTCTATTCGGCAATGTTCGACTCTACTCTACTCTACTCTTCTATACTCTGCTCTTCTCGACCCTATTCTTTCAGTTCTGTTCTCTTCTGTTCTGTTCTGTTCTGTTCTACTGCACTCTATTCTACCCTACCCTACCCTAACTTAGCCTACTGTAATCTGTTCTATGCTATTCGACACACTTGAATGGGATTCGACCTGATTCGGGTCATATCGGCTCGATTCATCTCCTTTCTGCTCCATTAAACTCGATTCGGTTCTATTCGGCTCTTTTCCACTCTATTCGGCTCTTTTTGGCAGTAGTCGACTCTATTTGACTCTAGTCTACACGATTCTTTCTGTTCTGTTCTATTCTACTCTATTCTATTCTTCTCTACCCTACCCTAACCTTACCTTCCCCACACTAATCTATTTGATTCGATTCGACACATTTCAAACGACTCGACATGATTCATCTCGATTCACCTTGAATTTGGTCAATTCGGCTGTATTCAGCTCTGTTTGGCTCTTTTCGGCTCTCTTCAACTCGATTTGACTCTATTCTACTGGACCCGACTCTACTTAATTCTATTCTCTTCTTTCTATTGTGTTCTGTTGTGTTGTAGTCTAGCCTCTCCTGCCGTACCCTCCTCTACTCTAATCTATTCGATTCAACGCATTTCGACGCGATTCCATGTGATTAGGCTTGAATCGGCTCGATTTAGCTCTATTTGGCTTGAATTGGGTCAATTCGTCTCGATTCTGCTCAATTCAGCATAATTAGGCTCGAGTGAACCTTATTCAGCCCTGTTCAGCTCTACTCAACCCTTTCTACTTTATTTGTCTCTATTTGGCTCCATTCAACTCCCTTCCACACCATTCTACTCTTTTCTACTCTATTCTATTCTGTTCTACCCTACCCTACTCTAATCTATTCTAATCGATTCGATTCATCACGATTTGTCTCCTTTCCTCTCCATTCGAATCGATTCGGCTTGAATTGGATCTATTCATCTATATTCTGCACTACCCGACTCTGACTATTCCACTCTACTCAACTCTACTCCATTCTACTCTTGGTATTCTCTTCTGTTCTACTCTATTCTAGTCTTCTGTGCCCTTCCCTACTGAATCCCAGTCTAACCTACACTACTCTAATCTATTCAATTTAATTCGATTCCATTCAGTTTGACACCATTCGACCCGATTTGAGACAATTCGACGGGATTCGGTGAGATTCCGCGAGATTTGATGCGTTTTGGTGGGATTGGATGGAATTCGACGAGATCCGATGCAATAGGATGCAATTAAGTGTGTTTTGGCTCGATTTTGCTGGGTTCAGTTTGTCTCTATTTGGCTCATTTCAGCTCCACTAGGCTCCATTCATCCCGAATCTGGTCGACTCGACTCGATTCGGCTCATTTTGGCCATATTTGGTCCTATTCAGCGTTATTCGGCTCTATTCAACTCTTTTCTACTCTCTGCATCTCTGTTCGAATCCATTTGACTCCATTCCACACCATTCTATTCCATTCTACACTACTGTATTCTACAAAACCCTCCCCCACCCTAGCCTATCCTAATCTAGTCTGCTCTTTTCTAGTCTCCTTTTCTATTTTCTCTATTCCATCCTATGCTACTCTACCATACCCTACACTAAGCTAACCTACCCTGACCTATGCTGTTCTATTCTATTTCCTTCTATTTTCTCTCTTCCACCGTATGCTTCCCTACCCTATGCTACCCCACCGTACCATACTCTACTACTTAGGGTTACTCAATAAGGGTCCTAATTAAGGGGAGTAGTTCGGGCAAGGGTACTCCTTAAGGCAAGTGTACTAGTTCAGGCTACTAGTTAAGGCCAGGCTACTAGTTAAGGCCAGGCTACTAGTTAAGGCATGGGTACTTGTTGAGGGTACTGGTTAAGGCAAGGGTACCAGTTCAGGCTATTTGTTAAGGACATACTACTAGTGAAGGCAAGGGTACTAGTGAAGACTCCTGGTTAAGGCAAGGGTACTTGTTAGTTCTACTAGTTAAGGCAAGGGTACTAGATTAGGCTAAGAGTTCAGGCAAGGGTACTCGTTCAGATTACTGACTTAGGGTACTATTCAAGACTAGTTGTCTAGGCTACTGCTCTATGCCACTAGTCTAGCTGACTAGTCCAGCTTACTAGTCTAGGCTTCTACTCTAGCCTTCTCTTGTCTACTCTAATGTAGTCTACTTGCATCTACCCTAGTCTTCCTATCATAAACTACCCTACTCTAACCTATTCTAATCTATTCCATTTGATTCGATTCAAAGCATTTCGATGCGACCGGACACCATCACGCTTGAGTCAGCTCGATTCCGCAACATCAGCTCGATTCAGCTCGATTTGGCTCGAATCGCTTCAATTCAGCTCGTTTCCACTCGGTTCAGCCTTATTCGGCCCTATTTGGCTCGATTCGACTCTTTTCTACTCTATTTGTCTCTGTTCGACTCCATTTGACTCCACTCTTCTCCATTCTACGCTCTTCTACTCTATTCTGTTCTATTCTACCCTACGATACTCTAATCTATTCGATTGGATGCGATTCGAAGCAATTCGGTGTGATTCATCTCGTTTTGTTTCCATTTGACTCGATTCGGTCAGAATTGGCTCTATTCAGCTATATCCTGCACTCTTTGACTCTATTTGACTCAATTCTACTCTGCTCTACTCTTGTCTGCTTTACTCTCTCTACTCTACCCTACTGTACTATATTCTATTCTGTACTATTCTGTTCTGTTCTACCCACCCGCCCCTCCCCTACCCTTCCCCAATCTATTTGATTAGATTCGATGTGATGTATTTCCACCCGATTTGACGCGATTAGGCTTGAATCAGCTCGATTCAGTTCGAATCGGCTCTATTCGGCTCGACGTGGCTCCATTTCACTGCATTCGGCTCGATTAGGCCCGAATTCCATCGATTCTGCTGGATTCTGCTCAATTAGGCCTTATTTGGGCCTATTCGGCCCTATTCTGCTCTATTAAACTCTTTTGTACTCTATTCCTATCTATCCGTCTCTATTGGACTCCGTTCAACTCCATTCCTCACTATTTTCCTCGATTCTATTCTACCCTTCCCTACCCTAATCTCTTCTAATCGATTCGATTTGATTTGACGCGATTCGAAGCAACCGGACGTGATTCGTCTCGTTTTGTCTCCACTCGGCTCAATTCGGCTATGTTCTCTCTCTTTGACTCTATTCTATTCTGTTGTATTCTTTCTGTTCTGTTCTATTCTCTCCTATTCTGTTGTACTCTATTCTATTCTACCCTACCCGACCCAACGGCACCCCACCCGAACCTACCCTACTTTAATCTATTGGATTCAATTCGATTCAGTGCAAAGCGATTTGATAGGACTTGACTGGATTCGGCAAGATCTGAAGGGATTTGATGAGATTCCATGCGACTCGACGTGATTCAGTAGGATTCTCTGAGGTTTGACGCAATTCGAAGTTATTCGACGTGATTCGATGGGATTCGACACGATATGAAGCGATTTGACCTTGTTTGATTCAAAACGATGTGACTCGACTCGATTCGACCTGATTCGATTCGACGCTGTTCGGTGACAGTCAGTGCGATTCTGCTTGATTCCGCTCGATTAGGTGTGATTTGGCAGTATACAGCTCTTTTCGGCTGTATTCAGCTCCATTCGTCTCTATTCAGCTTATTCGGCTCTATTCGACTGTATTCGACTCTACTCTTTTCCACTCTATTCTACTCGATTCTATTCCTTCTATTCTGTTCTAATCTCTTCTATTCCACTCTACTCTGTTCTATTCTCCCCTCCCCTCCCCTCCCCTTCTCTAATCTATACATCTCGATTGGATTTGACGCGTTGAACGCGATTCGAGGCGATGAAGCTTGAATCGGCTCGATTCGGCTCGATTTGGCTCTATTCGGCTCAGTTAGGCTCCATTCAGCTTGTTTTGGCTTGAATCGCTTCGAATCTGCTCGATTTGGCCTTCTTCGGCACTATTCTGCTCTATTCGACTCTTTTCGACTCTCTTCGTTTCTACTTGACTCCATTCTACTCCATTCTATTCATTCCACACTATTCTACACTATTCTACTCTATTCTGCTCTACCCTACCCAACACCACTCTAATTTACTCTACTTGCTTCTGCACGATTCCTCTCATTTTGTCTGCATTTCGCTCTATTCAGCTCTATTCTACTCTTCTCTACTCTATTGTATTGTTTCTACTCTGTTCTGTACTATTCTACTCTATTCTACCCTACCCTATGCTACCCAACTCTAAGGTATTGTAATCCACTTGATTGGATTTGATTCAACCCATTTCGACGCGATTCGGCTCGATTTGGCTCTGTTCAAATCTATTCTACTCTACTCTATTCCCCTCTACTCTACTCTAGCCTACTCTTTTCTGTATTCGTTCTGTGTTGTTCTGTTCTATTTTGTTGTGTTCTGTTCTGTTTTATGCTATTCTACTCTATTCTACCCTACTCTAGCCTACCCGAACCTCCCCTACTCTAGTCTATTCAATTGAATTCGAGAAATTTTGACGCGACTAGGGGCCGAATCGGTGTGATTCATGTCCATTCGGCTCCATTTGTCTCGAATAGTGTCGATTCAGCTCGATTAGGCTCGATTTGGCTCCATTAGGCTCGATTCACTGGATTCGGCTCGATTTCGCTCAATTCAGCTCGATTTGGCCCTCTTTGGCCCTATTCGGCTCTATTCAGTTCTTTTCTACTCTACTCGATTCCATTGCACACCATTCTACTCCATTCTACGCTCTTCTACTATACCCTACTGTAATTGATTCCATGGGATTCCATGCCATTCGACGCGATTTGTCTCGTTTCGTCTCCATTCAGCTTGATTCGACTCTGTTCTACTCTACTCTATTCTACTCTACACTATTCTGCTCTGCTCTACCCTTTTCTACTCTATTCTATTGTATCCTTTCCATTCTCTTCTACTGTGTTCAAGTCTACTCTCTTCTATCCTACCTAATCTAATCTATTCTACTGGATTCGATTCCACGCATCTCGATGCGATTCGGCTCAAATCGGCTCCTTTCCACTCCATTCATCCCCAGTCGGCTTAAATCGGTTCGATTCAGCTCTAATCGGCTCCATTCGGCTCTAGTCAGCTCGAATAGACTCTATGCAGCTCTATTCGGCTCTATTAGACTCTACTCAACTCTATTATCTCTTTTCGACTCCATGCTACACCATTCTACTCCATCCTAAACTATTCTCTACTGTATTGTATTGTACTCTACCCTACTCTAGTCTATTCTAATTGATTGGATTGGATTGGATTGGAATTGATCAGATTCAGTGCAATTCGACGGGATTCGACGCGATACGGCACGATTCCACGGGATTCGGCGTGATTCGTCTTGGTTTCTATCCATTTAGCTCTTTTGGGCTCTATTTGGCTCTATTCGGCAATGTTCGACTCTACTCTACTCTACTCTTCTATACTCTGCTCTTCTCGACCCTATTCTTTCAGTTCTGTTCTCTTCTGTTCTGTTCTGTTCTACTGCACTCTATTCTACCCTACCCTACCCTACCCTAACTTAGCCTACTGTAATCTGTTCTATGCTATTCGACACACTTGAATGGGATTCGACCTGATTCGGGTCATATCGGCTCGATTCATCTCCTTTCTGCTCCATTAAACTCGATTCGGTTCTATTCGGCTCTTTTCCACTCTATTCGGCTCTTTTTGGCAGTAGTCGACTCTAGTTGACTCTAGTCTACACGATTCTTTCTGTTCTGTTCTATTCTACTCTATGCTATTCTTCTCTACCCTACCCTAACCTTACCTTCCCCACACTAATCTATTTGATTCGATTCGACACATTTCAAACGACTCGACATGATTCATCTCGATTCACCTTGAATTTGGTCAATTCGGCTGTATTCAGCTCTGTTTGGCTCTTTTCGGCTCTCTTCAACTCGATTTGACTCTATTCTACTGGACCCGACTTTACTTAATTCTATTCTCTTCTTTCTATTGTGTTCTGTTGTGTTGTAGTCTAGCCTCTCCTGCCGTACCCTCCTCTACTCTAATCTATTCGATTCAACGCATTTCCACGCGATTCCATGTGATTAGGCTTGAATCGGCTCGATTTAGCTCTATTTGGCTTGAATTGGGTCAATTCGTCTCGATTCTGCTCAATTCAGCATAATTAGGCTCGAGTGAACCTTATTCAGCCCTGTTCAGCTCTACTCAACCCTTTCTACTTTATTTGTCTCTATTTGGCTCCATTCAACTCCCTTCCACACCATTCTACTCTTTTCTACTCTATTCTATTCTGTTCTACCTTACCCTACTCTAATCTATTCTAATCGATTCGATTCATCACGATTTGTCTCCTTTCCTCTCCATTCGAATCGATTCGGCTTGAATTGGATCTATTCATCTATATTCTGCACTACCCGACTCTGACTATTCCACTCTACTCAACTCTACTCCATTCTACTCTTGGTATTCTCTTCTGTTCTACTCTATTCTAGTCTTCTGTGCCCTTCCCTACTGAATCCCAGTCTAACCTACACTACTCTAATCTATTCAATTTAATTCGATTCCATTCAGTTTGACACCATTCGACCCGATTTGAGACAATTCGACGGGATTCGGTGAGATTCCGCGAGATTTGATGCGTTTTGGTGGGATTGGATGGAATTCGACGAGATCCGATGCAATAGGATGCAATTAAGTGTGTTTTGGCTCGATTTTGCTGGGTTCAGTTTGTCTCTATTTGGCTCATTTCAGCTCCACTAGGCTCCATTCATCCCGAATCTGGTCGACTCGACTCGATTCGGCTCATTTTGGCCATATTTGGTCCTATTCAGCGTTATTCGGCTCTATTCAACTCTTTTCTACTCTCTGCATCTCTGTTCGAATCCATTTGACTCCATTCCACACCATTCTATTCCATTCTACACTACTGTATTCTACAAAACCCTCCCCCACCCTAGCCTATCCTAATCTAGTCTGCTCTTTTCTAGTCTCCTTTTCTATTTTCTCTATTCCATCCTATGCTACTCTACCATACCCTACACTAAGCTAACCTACCCTGACCTATGCTGTTCTATTCTATTTCCTTCTATTTTCTCTCTTCCACCGTATGCTTCCCTACCCTATGCTACCCCACCGTACCATACTCTACTACTTAGGGTTACTCAATAAGGGTCCTAATTAAGGGGAGTAGTTCGGGCAAGGGTACTCCTTAAGGCAAGTGTACTAGTTCAGGCTACTAGTTAAGGCCAGGCTACTAGTTAAGGCCAGGCTACTAGTTAAGGCATGGGTACTTGTTGAGGGTACTGGTTAAGGCAAGGGTACCAGTTCAGGCTATTTGTTAAGGACATACTACTAGTGAAGGCAAGGGTACTAGTGAAGACTACTGGTTAAGGCAAGGGTACTTGTTAGTTCTACTAGTTAAGGGAAGGGTACTAGATTAGGCTAAGAGTTCAGGCAAGGGTACTCGTTCAGATTACTGACTTAGGGTACTATTCAAGACTAGTTGTCTAGGCTACTGCTCTATGCCACTAGTCTAGCTGACTAGTCCAGCTTACTAGTCTAGGCTTCTACTCTAGCCTTCTCTTGTCTACTCTAATGTAGTCTACTTGCATCTACCCTAGTCTTCCTATCATAAACTACCCTACCCTAACCTATTCTAATCTATTCCATTTGATTCGATTCAAAGCATTTCGATGCGACCGGACACCATCACGCTTGAGTCGGCTCGATTCCGCAACATCAGCTCGATTCAGCTCGATTTGGCTCGAATCGCTTCAATTCAGCTCGTTTCCACTCGGTTCAGCCTTATTCGGCCCTATTTGGCTCGATTCGACTCTTTTCTACTCTATTTGTCTCTGTTCGACTCCATTTGACTCCACTCTTCTCCATTCTACGCTCTTCTACTCTATTCTGTTCTATTCTACCCTACGATACTCTAATCTATTCGATTGGATGCGATTCGAAGCAATTCGGTGTGATTCATCTCGTTTTGTTTCCATTTGACTCGATTCGGCCAGAATTGGCTCTATTCAGCTATATCCTGCACTCTTTGACTCTATTTGACTCAATTCTACTCTGCTCTACTCTTGTCTGCTTTACTCTCTCTACTCTACCCTACTGTACTATATTCTATTCTGTACTATTCTGTTCTATTCTACCCACCCGCCCCTCCCCTACCCTTCCCCAATCTATTTGATTAGATTCGATGTGATGTATTTCCACGCGATTTGACGCGATTAGGCTTGAATCAGCTCGATTCAGTTCGAATCGGCTCTATTCGGCTCGACGTGGCTCCATTTCACTGCATTCGGCTCGATTAGGCCCGAATTCCATCGATTCTGCTGGATTGTGCTCAATTAGGCCTTATTTGGGCCTATTCGGCCCTATTCTGCTCTATTAGACTCTTTTGTACTCTATTCCTATCTATCCGTCTCTATTGGACTCCGTTCAACTCCATTCCTCACTATTTTCCTCGATTCTATTCTACCCTTCCCTACCCTAATCTCTTCTAATCGATTCGATTTGATTTGACGCGATTCGAAGCAACCGGACGTGATTCGTCTCGTTTTGTCTCCACTCGGCTCAATTCGGCTATGTTCTCTCTCTTTGACTCTATTCTATTCTGTTGTATTCTTTCTGTTCTGTTCTATTCTCTCCTATTCTGTTGTACTCTATTCTATTCTACCCTACCCGACCCAACGGCACCCCACCCGAACCTACCCTACTTTAATCTATTGGATTCAATTCGATTCAGTGCAAAGCGATTTGATAGGACTTGACTGGATTCGGCAAGATCTGAAGGGATCTGATGAGATTCCATGCGACTCGACGTGATTCAGTAGGATTCTCTGAGGTTTGACGCAATTCGAAGTTATTCGACGTGATTCGATGGGATTCGACACGATATGAAGCGATTTGACCTTGTTTGATTCAAAACGATGTGACTCGACTCGATTCGACCTGATTCGATTCGACGCTGTTCGGTGACAGTCAGTGCGATTCTGCTTGATTCCGCTCGATTAGGTGTGATTTGGCAGTATACAGCTCTTTTCGGCTGTATTCAGCTCCATTCGTCTCTATTCAGCTTATTCGGCTCTATTCGACTGTATTCGACTCTACTCTTTTCCACTCTATTCTACTCGATTCTATTCCTTCTATTCTGTTCTAATCTCTTCTATTCCACTCTACTCTGTTCTATTCTCCCCTCCCCTCCCCTCCCCTTCTCTAATCTATACATCTCGATTGGATTTGACGCGTTGAACGCGATTCGAGGCGATGAAGCTTGAATCGGCTCGATTCGGCTCGATTTGGCTCTATTCGGCTCAGTTAGGCTCCATTCAGCTTGTTTTGGCTTGAATCGCTTCGAATCTGCTCGATTTGGCCTTCTTCGGCACTATTCTGCTCTATTCGACTCTTTTCGACTCTCTTCGTTTCTACTTGACTCCATTCTACTCCATTCTATTCATTCCACACTATTCTACACTATTCTACTCTATTCTGCTCTACCCTACCCAACACCACTCTAATTTACTCTACTTGCTTCTGCACGATTCCTCTCATTTTGTCTGCATTTGGCTCTATTCAGCTCTATTCTACTCTTCTCTACTCTATTGTATTGTTTCTACTCTGTTCTGTACTATTCTACTCTATTCTACCCTACCCTATGCTACCCAACTCTAAGGTATTGTAATCCACTTGATTGGATTTGATTCAACCCATTTCGACGTGATTCGGCTCGATTTGGCTCTGTTCAAATCTATTCTACTCTACTCTATTCCCCTCTACTCTACTCTAGCCTACTCTTTTCTGTATTCGTTCTGTGTTGTTCTGTTCTATTTTGTTGTGTTCTGTTCTGTTTTATGCTATTCTACTCTATTCTACCCTACTCTAGCCTACCCGAACCTCCCCTACTCTAGTCTATTCAATTGAATTCGAGAAATTTTGACGCGACTAGGGGCCGAATCGGTGTGATTCATGTCCATTCGGCTCCATTTGTCTCGAATAGTGTCGATTCAGCTCGATTAGGCTCGATTTGGCTCCATTAGGCTCGATTCACTGGATTCGGCTCGATTTCGCTCAATTCAGCTCGATTTGGCCCTCTTTGGCCCTATTCGGCTCTATTCAGTTCTTTTCTACTCTACTCGATTCCATTGCACACCATTCTACTCCATTCTACGCTCTTCTACTATACCCTACTGTAATTGATTCCATGGGATTCCATGCCATTCGACGCGATTTGTCTCGTTTCGTCTCCATTCAGCTTGATTCGACTCTGTTCTACTCTACTCTATTCTACTCTACACTATTCTGCTCTGCTCTACCCTTTTCTACTCTATTCTATTGTATCCTTTCCATTCTCTTCTACTGTGTTCAAGTCTACTCTCTTCTATCCTACCTAATCTAATCTATTCTACTGGATTCGATTCCACGCATCTCGATGCGATTCGGCTCAAATCGGCTCCTTTCCACTCCATTCATCCCCAGTCGGCTTAAATCGGTTCGATTCAGCTCTAATCGGCTCCATTCGGCTCTAGTCAGCTCGAATAGACTCTATGCAGCTCTATTCGGCTCTATTAGACTCTACTCAACTCTATTATCTCTTTTCGACTCCATGCTACACCATTCTACTCCATCCTAAACTATTCTCTACTGTATTGTATTGTACTCTACCCTACTCTAGTCTATTCTAATTGATTGGATTGGATTGGATTGGAATTGATCAGATTCAGTGCAATTCGACGGGATTCGACGCGATACGGCACGATTCCACGGGATTCGGCGTGATTCGTCTTGGTTTCTATCCATTTAGCTCTTTTGGGCTCTATTTGGCTCTATTCGGCAATGTTCGACTCTACTCTACTCTACTCTTCTATACTCTGCTCTTCTCGACCCTATTCTTTCAGTTCTGTTCTCTTCTGTTCTGTTCTGTTCTGTTCTACTGCACTCTATTCTACCCTACCCTACCCTAACTTAGCCTACTGTAATCTGTTCTATGCTATTCGACACACTTGAATGGGATTCGACCTGATTCGGGTCATATCGGCTCGATTCATCTCCTTTCTGCTCCATTAAACTCGATTCGGTTCTATTCGGCTCTTTTCCACTCTATTCGGCTCTTTTTGGCAGTAGTCGACTCTAGTTGACTCTAGTCTACACGATTCTTTCTGTTCTGTTCTATTCTACTCTATTCTTCTCTACCCTACCCTAACCTTACCTTCCCCACACTAATCTATTTGATTCGATTCGACACATTTCAAACGACTCGACATGATTCATCTCGATTCACCTTGAATTTGGTCAATTCGGCTGTATTCAGCTCTGTTTGGCTCTTTTCGGCTCTCTTCAACTCGATTTGACTCTATTCTACTGGACCCGACTCTACTTAATTCTATTCTCTTCTTTCTATTGTGTTCTGTTGTGTTGTAGTCTAGCCTCTCCTGCCGTACCCTCCTCTACTCTAATCTATTCGATTCAACGCATTTCCACGCGATTCCATGTGATTAGGCTTGAATCGGCTCGATTTAGCTCTATTTGGCTTGAATTGGGTCAATTCGTCTCGATTCTGCTCAATTCAGCATAATTAGGCTCGAGTGAACCTTATTCAGCCCTGTTCAGCTCTACTCAACCCTTTCTACTTTATTTGTCTCTATTTGGCTCCATTCAACTCCCTTCCACACCATTCTACTCTTTTCTACTCTATTCTATTCTGTTCTACCCTACCCTACTCTAATCTATTCTAATCGATTCGATTCATCACGATTTGTCTCCTTTCCTCTCCATTCGAATCGATTCGGCTTGAATTGGATCTATTCATCTATATTCTGCACTACCCGACTCTGACTATTCCACTCTACTCAACTCTACTCCATTCTACTCTTGGTATTCTCTTCTGTTCTACTCTATTCTAGTCTTCTGTGCCCTTCCCTACTGAATCCCAGTCTAACCTACACTACTCTAATCTATTCAATTTAATTCGATTCCATTCAGTTTGACACCATTCGACCCGATTTGAGACAATTCGACGGGATTCGGTGAGATTCCGCGAGATTTGATGCGTTTTGGTGGGATTGGATGGAATTCGACGAGATCCGATGCAATAGGATGCAATTAAGTGTGTTTTGGCTCGATTTTGCTGGGTTCAGTTTGTCTCTATTTGGCTCATTTCAGCTCCACTAGGCTCCATTCATCCCGAATCTGGTCGACTCGACTCGATTCGGCTCATTTTGGCCATATTTGGTCCTATTCAGCGTTATTCGGCTCTATTCAACTCTTTTCTACTCTCTGCATCTCTGTTCGAATCCATTTGACTCCATTCCACACCATTCTATTCCATTCTACACTACTGTATTCTACAAAACCCTCCCCCACCCTAGCCTATCCTAATCTAGTCTGCTCTTTTCTAGTCTCCTTTTCTATTTTCTCTATTCCATCCTATGCTACTCTACCATACCCTACACTAAGCTAACCTACCCTGACCTATGCTGTTCTATTCTATTTCCTTCTATTTTCTCTCTTCCACCGTATGCTTCCCTACCCTATGCTACCCCACCGTACCATACTCTACTACTTAGGGTTACTCAATAAGGGTCCTAATTAAGGGGAGTAGTTCGGGCAAGGGTACTCCTTAAGGCAAGTGTACTAGTTCAGGCTACTAGTTAAGGCCAGGCTACTAGTTAAGGCCAGGCTACTAGTTAAGGCATGGGTACTTGTTGAGGGTACTGGTTAAGGCAAGGGTACCAGTTCAGGCTATTTGTTAAGGACATACTACTAGTGAAGGCAAGGGTACTAGTGAAGACTACTGGTTAAGGCAAGGGTACTTGTTAGTTCTACTAGTTAAGGGAAGGGTACTAGATTAGGCTAAGAGTTCAGGCAAGGGTACTCGTTCAGATTACTGACTTAGGGTACTATTCAAGACTAGTTGTCTAGGCTACTGCTCTATGCCACTAGTCTAGCTGACTAGTCCAGCTTACTAGTCTAGGCTTCTACTCTAGCCTTCTCTTGTCTACTCTAATGTAGTCTACTTGCATCTACCCTAGTCTTCCTATCATAAACTACCCTACCCTAACCTATTCTAATCTATTCCATTTGATTCGATTCAAAGCATTTCGATGCGACCGGACACCATCACGCTTGAGTCGGCTCGATTCCGCAACATCAGCTCGATTCAGCTCGATTTGGCTCGAATCGCTTCAATTCAGCTCGTTTCCACTCGGTTCAGCCTTATTCGGCCCTATTTGGCTCGATTCGACTCTTTTCTACTCTATTTGTCTCTGTTCGACTCCATTTGACTCCACTCTTCTCCATTCTACGCTCTTCTACTCTATTCTGTTCTATTCTACCCTACGATACTCTAATCTATTCGATTGGATGCGATTCGAAGCAATTCGGTGTGATTCATCTCGTTTTGTTTCCATTTGACTCGATTCGGCCAGAATTGGCTCTATTCAGCTATATCCTGCACTCTTTGACTCTATTTGACTCAATTCTACTCTGCTCTACTCTTGTCTGCTTTACTCTCTCTACTCTACCCTACTGTACTATATTCTATTCTGTACTATTCTGTTCTATTCTACCCACCCGCCCCTCCCCTCCCGTTCCCCAATCTATTTGATTAGATTCGATGTGATGTATTTCCACGCGATTTGACGCGATTAGGCTTGAATCAGCTCGATTCAGTTCGAATCGGCTCTATTCGGCTCGACGTGGCTCCATTTCACTGCATTCGGCTCGATTAGGCCCGAATTCCATCGATTCTGCTGGATTCTGCTCAATTAGGCCTTATTTGGGCCTATTCGGCCCTATTCTGCTCTATTAGACTCTTTTGTACTCTATTCCTATCTATCCGTCTCTATTGGACTCCGTTCAACTCCATTCCTCACTATTTTCCTCGATTCTATTCTACCCTTCCCTACCCTAATCTCTTCTAATCGATTCGATTTGATTTGACCCGATTCGAAGCAACCGGACGTGATTCGTCTCGTTTTGTCTCCACTCGGCTCAATTCGGCTATGTTCTCTCTCTTTGACTCTATTCTATTCTGTTGTATTCTTTCTGTTCTGTTCTATTCTCTCCTATTCTGTTGTACTCTATTCTATTCTACCCTACCCGACCCAACGGCACCCCACCCGAACCTACCCTACTTTAATCTATTGGATTCAATTCGATTCAGTGCAAAGCGATTTGATAGGACTTGGCTGGATTCGGCAAGATCTGAAGGGATTTGATGAGATTCCATGCGACTCGACGTGATTCAGTAGGATTCTCTGAGGTTTGACGCAATTCGAAGTTATTCGACGTGATTCGATGGGATTCGACACGATATGAAGCGATTTGACCTTGTTTGATTCAAAACGATGTGACTCGACTCGATTCGACCTGATTCGATTCGACGCTGTTCGGTGACAGTCAGTGCGATTCTGCTTGATTCCGCTCGATTAGGTGTGATTTGGCAGTATACAGCTCTTTTCGGCTGTATTCAGCTCCATTCGTCTCTATTCAGCTTATTCGGCTCTATTCGACTGTATTCGACTCTACTCTTTTCCACTCTATTCTACTCGATTCTATTCCTTCTATTCTGTTCTAATCTCTTCTATTCCACTCTACTCTGTTCTATTCTCCCCTCCCCTCCCCTTCTCTAATCTATACATCTCGATTGGATTTGACGCGTTGAACGCGATTCGAGGCGGTGAAGCTTGAATCGGCTCGATTCGGCTCGATTTGGCTCTATTCGGCTCAGTTAGGCTCCATTCAGCTTGTTTTGGCTTGAATCGCTTCGAATCTGCTCGATTTGGCCTTCTTCGGCCCTATTCTGCTCTATTCGACTCTTTTCGACTCTCTTCGTTTCTACTTGACTCCATTCTACTCCATTCTATTCATTCCACACTATTCTACACTATTCTACTCTATTCTGCTCTACCCTACCCAACACCACTCTAATTTACTCTACTTGCTTCTGCACGATTCCTCTCATTTTGTCTGCATTTGGCTCTATTCAGCTCTATTCTACTCTTCTCTACTCTATTGTATTGTTTCTACTCTGTTCTGTACTATTCTACTCTATTCTACCCTACCCTATGCTACCCAACTCTAAGGTATTGTAATCCACTTGATTGGATTTGATTCAACCCATTTCGACGCGATTCGGCTGGATTTGGCTCTGTTCAAATCTATTCTACTCTACTCTATTCCCCTCTACTCTACTCTAGCCTACTCTTTTCTGTATTCGTTCTGTGTTGTTCTGTTCTATTTTGTTGTGTTCTGTTCTGTTTTATGCTATTCTACTCTATTCTACCCTACTCTAGCCTACCCGAACCTCCCCTACTCTAGTCTATTCAATTGAATTCGAGAAATTTTGACGCGACTAGGGGCCGAATCGGTGTGATTCATGTCCATTCGGCTCCATTTGTCTCGAATAGTGTCGATTCAGCTCGATTAGGCTCGATTTGGCTCCATTAGGCTCGATTCACTGGATTCGGCTCGATTTCGCTCAATTCAGCTCGATTTGGCCCTCTTTGGCCCTATTCGGCTCTATTCAGTTCTTTTCTACTCTACTCGATTCCATTGCACACCATTCTACTCCATTCTACGCTCTTCTACTATACCCTACTGTAATTGATTCCATGGGATTCCATGCCATTCGACGCGATTTGTCTCGTTTCGTCTCCATTCAGCTTGATTCGACTCTGTTCTACTCTACTCTATTCTACTCTACACTATTCTGCTCTGCTCTACCCTTTTCTACTCTATTCTATTGTATCCTTTCCATTCTCTTCTACTGTGTTCAAGTCTACTCTATTCCATCCTACCTAATCTAATCTATTCTACTGGATTCGATTCCACGCATCTCGATGCGATTCGGCTCAAATCGGCTCCTTTCCACTCCATTCATCCCCAGTCGGCTTAAATCGGTTCGATTCAGCTCTAATCGGCTCCATTCGGCTCTAGTCAGCTCGAATAGACTCTATGCAGCTCTATTCGGCTCTATTAGACTCTACTCAACTCTATTATCTCTTTTCGACTCCATGCTACACCATTCTACTCCATCCTAAACTATTCTCTACTGTATTGTATTGTACTCTACCCTACTCTAGTCTATTCTAATTGATTGGATTGGATTGGATTGGAATTGATCAGATTCAGTGCAATTCGACGGGATTCGACGCGATACGGCACGATTCCACGGGATTCGGCGTGATTCGTCTTGGTTTCTATCCATTTAGCTCTTTTGGGCTCTATTTGGCTCTATTCGGCAATGTTCGACTCTACTCTACTCTACTCTTCTATACTCTGCTCTTCTCGACCCTATTCTTTCAGTTCTGTTCTCTTCTGTTCTGTTCTGTTCTGTTCTACTGCACTCTATTCTACCCTACCCTACCCTACCCTAACTTAGCCTACTGTAATCTGTTCTATGCTATTCGACACACTTGAATGGGATTCGACCTGATTCGGGTCATATCGGCTCGATTCATCTCCTTTCTGCTCCATTAAACTCGATTCGGTTCTATTCGGCTCTTTTCCACTCTATTCGGCTCTTTTTGGCAGTAGTCGACTCTAGTTGACTCTAGTCTACACGATTCTTTCTGTTCTGTTCTATTCTACTCTATTCTATTCTTCTCTACCCTACCCTAACCTTACCTTCCCCACACTAATCTATTTGATTCGATTCGACACATTTCAAACGACTTGACATGATTCATCTCGATTCACCTTGAATTTGGTCAATTCGGCTGTATTCAGCTCTGTTTGGCTCTTTTCGGCTCTCTTCAACTCGATTTGACTCTATTCTACTGGACCCGACTCTACTTAATTCTATTCTCTTCTTTCTATTGTGTTCTGTTGTGTTGTAGTCTAGCCTCTCCTGCCGTACCCTCCTCTACTCTAATCTATTCGATTCAACGCATTTCGACGCGATTCCATGTGATTAGGCTTGAATCGGCTCGATTTAGCTCTATTTGGCTTGAATTGGGTCAATTCGTCTCGATTCTGCTCAATTCAGCATAATTAGGCTCGAGTGAACCTTATTCAGCCCTGTTCAGCTCTACTCAACCCTTTCTAGTTTATTTGTCTCTATTTGGCTCCATTCAACTCCCTTCCACACCATTCTACTCTTTTCTACTCTATTCTATTCTGTTCTACCCTACCCTACTCTAATCTATTCTAATCGATTCGATTCATCACGATTTGTCTCCTTTCCTCTCCATTCGAATCGATTCGGCTTGAATTGGATCTATTCATCTATATTCTGCACTACCCGACTCTGACTATTCCACTCTACTCAACTCTACTCCATTCTACTCTTGGTATTCTCTTCTGTTCTACTCTATTCTAGTCTTCTATGCCCTTCCCTACTGAATCCCAGTCTAACCTACACTACTCTAATCTATTCAATTTAATTCGATTCCATTCAGTTTGACACCATTCGACCCGATTTGAGACAATTCGACGGGATTCGGTGAGATTCCGCGAGATTTGATGCGTTTTGGTGGGATTGGATGGAATTCGACGAGATCCGATGCAATAGGATGCAATTAAGTGTGTTTTGGCTCGATTTTGCTGGGTTCAGTTTGTCTCTATTTGGCTCATTTCAGCTCCACTAGGCTCCATTCATCCCGAATCTGGTCGACTCGACTCGATTCGGCTCATTTTGGCCATATTTGGTCCTATTCAGCGTTATTCGGCTCTATTCAACTCTTTTCTACTCTCTGCATCTCTGTTCGAATCCATTTGACTCCATTCCACACCATTCTATTCCATTCTACACTACTGTATTCTACAAAACCCTCCCCCACCCTAGCCTATCCTAATCTAGTCTGCTCTTTTCTAGTCTCCTTTTCTATTTTCTCTATTCCATCCTATGCTACTCTACCATACCCTACACTAAGCTAACCTACCCTGACCTATGCTGTTCTATTCTATTTCCTTCTATTTTCTCTCTTCCACCGTATGCTTCCCTACCCTATGCTACCCCACCGTACCATACTCTACTACTTAGGGTTACTCAATAAGGGTCCTAATTAAGGGGAGTAGTTCGGGCAAGGGTACTCCTTAAGGCAAGTGTACTAGTTCAGGCTACTAGTTAAGGCCAGGCTACTAGTTAAGGCCAGGCTACTAGTTAAGGCATGGGTACTTGTTGAGGGTACTGGTTAAGGCAAGGGTACCAGTTCAGGCTATTTGTTAAGGACATACTACTAGTGAAGGCAAGGGTACTAGTGAAGACTACTGGTTAAGGCAAGGGTACTTGTTAGTTCTACTAGTTAAGGGAAGGGTACTAGATTAGGCTTAGAGTTCAGGCAAGGGTACTCGTTCAGATTACTGACTTAGGGTACTATTCAAGACTAGTTGTCTAGGCTACTGCTCTATGCCACTAGTCTAGCTGACTAGTCCAGCTTATTAGTCTAGGCTTCTACTCTAGCCTTCTCTTGTCTACTCTAATGTAGTCTACTTGCATCTACCCTAGTCTTCCTATCATAAACTACCCTACCCTAACCTATTCTAATCTATTCCATTTGATTCGATTCAAAGCATTTCGATGCGACCGGACACCATCACGCTTGAGTCGGCTCGATTCCGCAACATCAGCTCGATTCAGCTCGATTTGGCTCGAATCGCTTCAATTCAGCTCGTTTCCACTCGGTTCAGCCTTATTCGGCCCTATTTGGCTCGATTCGACTCTTTTCTACTCTATTTGTCTCTGTTCGACTCCATTTGACTCCACTCTTCTCCATTCTACGCTATTCTACTCTATTCTGTTCTATTCTACCCTACGATACTCTAATCTATTCGATTGGATGCGATTCGAAGCAATTCGGTGTGATTCATCTCGTTTTGTTTCCATTTGACTCGATTCGGCCAGAATTGGCTCTATTCAGCTATATCCTGCACTCTTTGACTCTATTTGACTCAATTCTACTCTGCTCTACTCTTGTCTGCTTTACTCTCTCTACTCTACCCTACTGTACTATATTCTATTCTGTACTATTCTGTTCTATTCTACCCACCCGCCCCTCCCCTACCCTTCCCCAATCTATTTGATTAGATTCGATGTGATGTATTTCCACCCGATTTGACGCGATTAGGCTTGAATCAGCTCGATTCAGTTCGAATCGGCTCTATTCGGCTCGACGTGGCTCCATTTCACTGCGTTCGGCTCGATTAGGCCCGAATTCCATCGATTCTGCTGGATTCTGCTCAATTAGGCCTTATTTGGGCCTATTCGGCCCTATTCTGCTCTATTAGACTCTTTTGTACTCTATTCCTATCTATCCGTCTCTATTGGACTCCGTTCAACTCCATTCCTCACTATTTTCCTCGATTCTATTCTACCCTTCCCTACCCTAATCTCTTCTAATCGATTCGATTTGATTTGACGCGATTCGAAGCAACCGGACGTGATTCGTCTCGTTTTGTCTCCACTCGGCTCAATTCGGCTATGTTCTCTCTCTTTGACTCTATTCTATTCTGTTGTATTCTTTCTGTTCTGTTCTATTCTCTCCTATTCTGTTGTACTCTATTCTATTCTACCCTACCCGACCCAACGGCACCCCACCCGAACCTACCCTACTTTAATCTATTGGATTCAATTCGATTCAGTGCAAAGCGATTTGATAGGACTTGACTGGATTCGGCAAGATCTGAAGGGATTTGATGAGATTCCATGCGACTCGACGTGATTCAGTAGGATTCTCTGAAGTTTGACGCAATTCGAAGTTATTCGACGTGATTCCATGGGATTCGACACGATATGAAGCGATTTGACCTTGTTTGATTCAAAACGATGTGACTCGACTCGATTCGACCTGATTCGATTCGACGCTGTTCGGTGACAGTCAGTGCGATTCTGCTTGATTCCGCTCGATTAGGTGTGATTTGGCAGTATACAGCTCTTTTCGGCTGTATTCAGCTCCATTCGTCTCTATTCAGCTTATTCGGCTCTATTCGACTGTATTCGACTCTACTCTTTTCCACTCTATTCTACTCGATTCTATTCCTTCTATTCTGTTCTAATCTCTTCTATTCCACTCTACTCTGTTCTATTCTCCCCTCCCCTCCCCTCCCCTTCTCTAATCTATACATCTCGATTGGATTTGACGCGTTGAACGCGATTCGAGGCGATGAAGCTTGAATCGGCTCGATTCGGCTCGATTTGGCTCTATTCGGCTCAGTTAGGCTCCATTCAGCTTGTTTTGGCTTGAATCGCTTCGAATCTGCTCGATTTGGCCTTCTTCGGCCCTATTCTGCTCTATTCGACTCTTTTCGACTCTCTTCGTTTCTACTTGACTCCATTCTACTCCATTCTATTCATTCCACACTATTCTACACTATTCTACTCTATTCTGCTCTACCCTACCCAACACCACTCTAATTTACTCTACTTGCTTCTGCACGATTCCTCTCATTTTGTCTGCATTTGGCTCTATTCAGCTCTATTCTACTCTTCTCTACTCTATTGTATTGTTTCTACTCTGTTCTGTACTATTCTACTCTATTCTACCCTACCCTATGCTACCCAACTCTAAGGTATTGTAATCCACTTGATTGGATTTGATTCAACCCATTTCGACGCGATTCGGCTCGATTTGGCTCTGTTCAAATCTATTCTACTCTACTCTATTCCCCTCTACTCTACTCTAGCCTACTCTTTTCTGTATTCGTTCTGTGTTGTTCTGTTCTATTTTGTTGTGTTCTGTTCTGTTTTATGCTATTCTACTCTATTCTACCCTACTCTAGCCTACCCGAACCTCCCCTACTCTAGTCTATTGAATTGAATTCGAGAAATTTTGACGCGACTAGGGGCCGAATCGGTGTGATTCATGTCCATTCGGCTCCATTTGTCTCGAATAGTGTCGATTCAGCTCGATTAGGCTCGATTTGGCTCCATTAGGCTCGATTCACTGGATTCGGCTCGATTTCACTCAATTCAGCTCGATTTGGCCCTATTCGGCTCTATTCAGTTCTTTTCTACTCTACTCGATTCCATTGCACACCATTCTACTCCATTCTACGCTCTTCTACTATACCCTACTGTAATTGATTCGATGGGATTCCATGCCATTCGACGCGATTTGTCTCGTTTCGTCTCCATTCAGCTTGATTCGACTCTGTTCTACTCTACTCTATTCTACTCTACACTATTCTGCTCTGCTCTACCCTTTTCTACTCTATTCTATTGTATCCTTTCCATTCTCTTCTACTGTGTTCAAGTCTACTCTCTTCTATCCTACCTAATCTAATCTATTCTACTGGATTCGATTCCACGCATCTCGATGCGATTCGGCTCAAATCGGCTCCTTTCCACTCCATTCATCCCCAGTCGGCTTAAATCGGTTCGATTCAGCTCTAATCGGCTCCATTCGGCTCTAGTCAGCTCGAATAGACTCTATGCAGCTCTATTCGGCTCTATTAGACTCTACTCAACTCTATTATCTCTTTTCGACTCCATGCTACACCATTCTACTCCATCCTAAACTATTCTCTACTGTATTGTATTGTACTCTACCCTACTCTAGTCTATTCTAATTGATTGGATTGGATTGGATTGGAATTGATCAGATTCAGTGCAATTCGACGGGATTCGACGCGATACGGCACGATTCCACGGGATTCGGCGTGATTCGTCTTGGTTTCTATCCATTTAGCTCTTTTGGGCTCTATTTGGCTCTATTCGGCAATGTTCGACTCTACTCTACTCTACTCTTCTATACTCTGCTCTTCTCGACCCTATTCTTTCAGTTCTGTTCTCTTCTGTTCTGTTCTGTTCTGTTCTACTGCACTCTATTCTACCCTACCCTACCCTACCCTAACTTAGCCTACTGTAATCTGTTCTATGCTATTCGACACACTTGAATGGGATTCGACCTGATTCGGGTCATATCGGCTCGATTCATCTCCTTTCTGCTCCATTAAACTCGATTCGGTTCTATTCGGCTCTTTTCCACTCTATTCGGCTCTTTTTGGCAGTAGTCGACTCTAGTTGACTCTAGTCTACACGATTCTTTCTGTTCTGTTCTATTCTACTCTATTCTATTCTTCTCTACCCTACCCTAACCTTACCTTCCCCACACTAATCTATTTGATTCGATTCGACACATTTCAAACGACTCGACATGATTCATCTCGATTCACCTTGAATTTGGTCAATTCGGCTGTATTCAGCTCTGTTTGGCTTTTTTCGGCTCTCTTCAACTCGATTTGACTCTATTCTACTGGACCCGACTCTACTTAATTCTATTCTCTTCTTTCTATTGTGTTCTGTTGTGTTGTAGTCTAGCCTCTCCTGCCGTACCCTCCTCTACTCTAATCTATTCGATTCAACGCATTTCCACGCGATTCCATGTGATTAGGCTTGAATCGGCTCGATTTAGCTCTATTTGGCTTGAATTGGGTCAATTCGTCTCGATTCTGCTCAATTCAGCATAATTAGGCTCGAGTGAACCTTATTCAGCCCTGTTCAGCTCTACTCAACCCTTTCTACTTTATTTGTCTCTATTTGGCTCCATTCAACTCCCTTCCACACCATTCTACTCTTTTCTACTCTATTCTATTCTGTTCTACCCTACCCTACTCTAATCTATTCTGATCGATTCGATTCATCACGATTTGTCTCCTTTCCTCTCCATTCGAATCGATTCGGCTTGAATT
This sequence comes from Loxodonta africana, assembly GCF_030014295.1. Classification (NCBI taxonomy): domain Eukaryota; kingdom Metazoa; phylum Chordata; class Mammalia; order Proboscidea; family Elephantidae; genus Loxodonta; species Loxodonta africana. Next base: position 1,794,913 of record NW_026975207.1, on the reverse strand, counting down.
GGATCTATTCATCTATATTCTGCACTACCCGACTCTGACTATTCCACTCTACTCAACTCTACTCCATTCTACTCTTGGTATTCTCTTCTGTTCTACTCTATTCTAGTCTTCTGTGCCCTTCCCTACTGAATCCCAGTCTAACCTACACTACTCTAATCTATTCAATTTAATTCGATTCCATTCAGTTTGACACCATTCGACCCGATTTGAGACAATTCGACGGGATTCGGTGAGATTACGCGAGATTTGATGCGTTTTGGTGGGATTGGATGGAATTCGACGAGATCCGATGCAATAGGATGCAATTAAGTGTGTTTTGGCTCGATTTTGCTGGGTTCAGTTTGTCTCTATTTGGCTCATTTCAGCTCCACTAGGCTCCATTCATCCCGAATCTGGTCGACTCGACTCGATTCGGCTCATTTTGGCCATATTTGGTCCTACTCAGCGTTATTCGGCTCTATTCAACTCTTTTCTACTCTCTGCATCTCTGTTCGAATCCATTTGACTCCATTCCACACCATTCTATTCCATTCTACACTACTGTATTCTACAAAACCCTCCCCCACCCTAGCCTATCCTAATCTAGTCTGCTCTTTTCTAGTCTCCTTTTCTATTTTCTCTATTCCATCCTATGCTACTCTACCATACCCTACACTAAGCTAACCTACCCTGACCTATGCTGTTCTATTCTATTTCCTTCTATTTTCTCTCTTCCACCGTATGCTTCCCTACCCTATGCTACCCCACCGTACCATACTCTACTACTTAGGGTTACTCAATAAGGGTCCTAATTAAGGGGAGTAGTTCGGGCAAGGGTACTCCTTAAGGCAAGTGTACTAGTTCAGGCTACTAGTTAAGGCCAGGCTACTAGTTAAGGCCAGGCTACTAGTTAAGGCATGGGTACTTGTTGAGGGTACTGGTTAAGGCAAGGGTACCAGTTCAGGCTATTTGTTAAGGACATACTACTAGTGAAGGCAAGGGTACTAGTGAAGACTACTGGTTAAGGCAAGGGTACTTGTTAGTTCTACTAGTTAAGGCAAGGGTACTAGATTAGGCTAAGAGTTCAGGCAAGGGTACTCGTTCAGATTACTAACTTAGGGTACTATTCAAGACTAGTTGTCTAGGCTACTGCTCTATGCCACTAGTCTAGCTGACTAGTCCAGCTTACTAGTCTAGGCTTCTACTCTAGCCTTCTCTTGTCTACTCTAATGTAGTCTACTTGCATCTACCCTAGTCTTCCTATCATAAACTACCCTACCCTAACCTATTCTAATCTATTCCATTTGATTCGATTCAAAGCATTTCGATGCGACCGGACACCATCACGCTTGAGTCAGCTCGATTCCGCAACATCAGCTCGATTCAGCTCGATTTGGCTCGAATCGCTTCAATTCAGCTCGTTTCCACTCGGTTCAGCCTTATTCGGCCCTATTTGGCTCGATTCGACTCTTTTCTACTCTATTTGTCTCTGTTCGACTCCATTTGACTCCACTCTTCTCCATTCTACGCTCTTCTACTCTATTCTGTTCTATTCTACCCTACGATACTCTAATCTATTCGATTGGATGCGATTCGAAGCAATTCGGTGTGATTCATCTCGTTTTGTTTCCATTTGACTCGATTCGGCCAGAATTGGCTCTATTCAGCTATATCCTGCACTCTTTGACTCTATTTGACTCAATTCTACTCTGCTCTACTCTTGTCTGCTTTACTCTCTCTACTCTACCCTACTGTACTATATTCTATTCTGTACTATTCTGTTCTATTCTACCCACCCGCCCCTCCCCTACCCTTCCCTAATCTATTTGATTAGATTCGATGTGATGTATTTCCACGCGATTTGACGCGATTAGGCTTGAATCAGCTCGATTCAGTTCGAATCGGCTCTATTCGGCTCGACGTGGCTCCATTTCACTGCATTCGGCTCGATTAGGCCCGAATTCCATCGATTCTGCTGGATTCTGCTCAATTAGGCCTTATTTGGGCCTATTCGGCCCTATTCTGCTCTATTAGACTCTTTTGTACTCTATTCCTATCTATCCGTCTCTATTGGACTCCGTTCAACTCCATTCCTCACTATTTTCCTCGATTCTATTCTACCCTTCCATACCCTAATCTCTTCTAATCGATTCGATTTGATTTGACGCGATTCGAAGCAACCGGACGTGATTCGTCTCGTTTTGTCTCCACTCGGCTCAATTCGGCTATGTTCTCTCTCTTTGACTCTATTCTATTCTGTTGTATTCTTTCTGTTCTGTTCTATTCTCTCCTATTCTGTTGTACTCTATTCTATTCTACCCTACCCGACCCAACGGCACCCCACCCGAACCTACCCTACTTTAATCTATTGGATTCAATTCGATTCAGTGCAAAGCGATTTGATAGGACTTGACTGGATTCGGCAAGATCTGAAGGGATTTGATGAGATTCCATGCGACTCGACGTGATTCAGTAGGATTCTCTGAGGTTTGACGCAATTCGAAGTTATTCGACGTGATTCGATGGGATTCGACACGATATGAAGCGATTTGACCTTGTTTGATTCAAAACGATGTGACTCGACTCGATTCGACCTGATTCGATTCGACGCTGTTCGGTGACAGTCAGTGCGATTCTGCTTGATTCCGCTCGATTAGGTGTGATTTGGCAGTATACAGCTCTTTTCGGCTGTATTCAGCTCCATTCGTCTCTATTCAGCTTATTCGGCTCTATTCGACTGTATTCGACTCTACTCTTTTCCACTCTATTCTACTCGATTCTATTCCTTCTATTCTGTTCTAATCTCTTCTATTCCACTCTACTCTGTTCTATTCTCCCCTCCCCTCCCCTCCCCTTCTCTAATCTATACATCTCGATTGGATTTGACGCGTTGAACGCGATTCGAGGCGATGAAGCTTGAATCGGCTCGATTCGGCTCGATTTGGCTCTATTCGGCTCCGTTAGGCTCCATTCAGCTTGTTTTGTCTTGAATCGCTTCGAATCTGCTCGATTTGGCCTTCTTCGGCCCTATTCTGCTCTATTCGACTCTTTTCGACTCTCTTCGTTTCTACTTGACTCCATTCTACTCCATTCTATTCATTCCACACTATTCTACACTATTCTACTCTATTCTGCTCTACCCTACCCAACACCACTCTAATTTACTCTACTTGCTTCTGCACGATTCCTCTCATTTTGTCTGCATTTGGCTCTATTCAGCTCTATTCTACTCTTCTCTACTCTATTGTATTGTTTCTACTCTGTTCTGTACTATTCTACTCTATTCTACCCTACCCTATGCTACCCAACTCTAAGGTATTGTAATCCACTTGATTGGATTTGATTCAACCCATTTCGACGCGATTCGGCTGGATTTGGCTCTGTTCAAATCTATTCTACTCTACTCTATTCCCCTCTACTCTACTCTAGCCTACTCTTTTCTGTATTCGTTCTGTGTTGTTCTGTTCTATTTTGTTGTGTTCTGTTCTGTTTTATGCTATTCTACTCTATTCTACCCTACTCTAGCCTACCCGAACCTCCCCTACTCTAGTCTATTCAATTGAATTCGAGAAATTTTGACGCGACTAGGGGCCGAATCGGTGTGATTCATGTCCATTCGGCTCCATTTGTCTCGAATAGTGTCGATTCAGCTCGATTAGGCTCGATTTGGCTCCATTAGGCTCGATTCACTGGATTCGGCTCGATTTCGCTCAATTCAGCTCGATTTGGCCCTATTCGGCTCTATTCAGTTCTTTTCTACTCTACTCGATTCCATTGCACACCATTCTACTCCATTCTACGCTCTTCTACTATACCCTACTGTAATTGATTCGATGGGATTCCATGCCATTCGACGCGATTTGTCTCGTTTCGTCTCCATTCAGCTTGATTCGACTCTGTTCTACTCTACTCTATTCTACTCTACACTATTCTGCTCTGCTCTACCCTTTTCTACTCTATTCTATTGTATCCTTTCCATTCTCTTCTACTGTGTTCAAGTCTACTCTATTCCATCCTACCCTAATCTAATCTATTCTACTGGATTCGATTCCACGCATCTCGATGCGATTCGGCTCAAATCGGCTCCTTTCCACTCCATTCATCCCCAGTCGGCTTAAATCGGTTCGATTCAGCTCTAATCGGCTCCATTCGGCTCTAGTCAGCTCGAATAGACTCTATGCAGCTCTATTCGGCTCTATTAGACTCTACTCAACTCTATTATCTCTTTTCGACTCCATGCTACACCATTCTACTCCATCCTAAACTATTCTCTACTGTATTGTATTGTACTCTACCCTACTCTAGTCTATTCTAATTGATTGGATTGGATTGGATTGGAATTGATCAGATTCAGTGCAATTCGACGGGATTCGACGCGATACGGCACGATTCCACGGGATTCGGCGTGATTCGTCTTGGTTTCTATCCATTTAGCTCTTTTGGGCTCTATTTGGCTCTATTCGGCAATGTTCGACTCTACTCTACTCTACTCTTCTATACTCTGCTCTTCTCGACCCTATTCTTTCAGTTCTGTTCTCTTCTGTTCTGTTCTGTTCTGTTCTACTGCACTCTATTCTACCCTACCCTACCCTACCCTAACTTAGCCTACTGTAATCTGTTCTATGCTATTCGACACACTTGAATGGGATTCGACCTGATTCGGGTCATATCGGCTCGATTCATCTCCTTTCTGCTCCATTAAACTCGATTCGGTTCTATTCGGCTCTTTTCCACTCTATTCGGCTCTTTTTGGCAGTAGTCGACTCTAGTTGACTCTAGTCTACACGATTCTTTCTGTTCTGTTCTATTCTACTCTATTCTATTCTTCTCTACCCTACCCTAACCTTACCTTCCCCACACTAATCTATTTGATTCGATTCGACACATTTCAAACGACTCGACATGATTCATCTCGATTCACCTTGAATTTGGTCAATTCGGCTGTATTCAGCTCTGTTTGGCTCTTTTCGGCTCTCTTCAACTCGATTTGACTCTATTCTACTGGACCCGACTCTACTTAATTCTATTCTCTTCTTTCTATTGTGTTCTGTTGTGTTGTAGTCTAGCCTCTCCTGCCGTACCCTCCTCTACTCTAATCTATTCGATTCAACGCATTTCGACGCGATTCCATGTGATTAGGCTTGAATCGGCTCGATTTAGCTCTATTTGGCTTGAATTGGGTCAATTCGTCTCGATTCTGCTCAATTCAGCATAATTAGGCTCGAGTGAACCTTATTCAGCCCTGTTCAGCTCTACTCAACCCTTTCTACTTTATTTGTCTCTATTTGGCTCCATTCAACTCCCTTCCACACCATTCTACTCTTTTCTACTCTATTCTATTCTGTTCTACCCTACCCTACTCTAATCTATTCTAATCGATTCGATTCATCACGATTTGTCTCCTTTCCTCTCCATTCGAATCGATTCGGCTTGAATTGGATCTATTCATCTATATTCTGCACTACCCGACTCTGACTATTCCACTCTACTCAACTCTACTCCATTCTACTCTTGGTATTCTCTTCTGTTCTACTCTATTCTAGTCTTCTGTGCCCTTCCCTACTGAATCCCAGTCTAACCTACACTACTCTAATCTATTCAATTTAATTCGATTCCATTCAGTTTGACACCATTCGACCCGATTTGAGACAATTCGACGGGATTCGGTGAGATTCCGCGAGATTTGATGCGTTTTGGTGGGATTGGATGGAATTCGACGAGATCCGATGCAATAGGATGCAATTAAGTGTGTTTTGGCTCGATTTTGCTGGGTTCAGTTTGTCTCTATTTGGCTCATTTCAGCTCCACTAGGCTCCATTCATCCCGAATCTGGTCGACTCGACTCGATTCGGCTCATTTTGGCCATATTTGGTCCTATTCAGCGTTATTCGGCTCTATTCAACTCTTTTCTACTCTCTGCATCTCTGTTCGAATCCATTTGACTCCATTCCACACCATTCTATTCCATTCTACACTACTGTATTCTACAAAACCCTCCCCCACCCTAGCCTATCCTAATCTAGTCTGCTCTTTTCTAGTCTCCTTTTCTATTTTCTCTATTCCATCCTATGCTACTCTACCATACCCTACACTAAGCTAACCTACCCTGACCTATGCTGTTCTATTCTATTTCCTTCTATTTTCTCTCTTCCACCGTATGCTTCCCTACCCTATGCTACCCCACCGTACCATACTCTACTACTTAGGGTTACTCAATAAGGGTCCTAATTAAGGGGAGTAGTTCGGGCAAGGGTACTCCTTAAGGCAAGTGTACTAGTTCAGGCTACTAGTTAAGGCCAGGCTACTAGTTAAGGCCAGGCTACTAGTTAAGGCATGGGTACTTGTTGAGGGTACTGGTTAAGGCAAGGGTACCAGTTCAGGCTATTTGTTAAGGACATACTACTAGTGAAGGCAAGGGTACTAGTGAAGACTACTGGTTAAGGCAAGGGTACTTGTTAGTTCTACTAGTTAAGGCAAGGGTACTAGATTAGGCTAAGAGTTCAGGCAAGGGTACTCGTTCAGATTACTAACTTAGGGTACTATTCAAGACTAGTTGTCTAGGCTACTGCTCTATGCCACTAGTCTAGCTGACTAGTCCAGCTTACTAGTCTAGGCTTCTACTCTAGCCTTCTCTTGTCTACTCTAATGTAGTCTACTTGCATCTACCCTAGTCTTCCTATCATAAACTACCCTACCCTAACCTATTCTAATCTATTCCATTTGATTCGATTCAAAGCATTTCGATGCGACCGGACACCATCACGCTTGAGTCGGCTCGATTCCGCAACATCAGCTCGATTCAGCTCGATTTGGCTCGAATCGCTTCAATTCAGCTCGTTTCCACTCGGTTCAGCCTTATTCGGCCCTATTTGGCTCGATTCGACTCTTTTCTACTCTATTTGTCTCTGTTCGACTCCATTTGACTCCACTCTTCTCCATTCTACGCTCTTCTACTCTATTCTGTTCTATTCTACCCTACGATACTCTAATCTATTCGATTGGATGCGATTCGAAGCAATTCGGTGTGATTCATCTCGTTTTGTTTCCATTTGACTCGATTCGGCCAGAATTGGCTCTATTCAGCTATATCCTGCACTCTTTGACTCTATTTGACTCAATTCTACTCTGCTCTACTCTTGTCTGCTTTACTCTCTCTACTCTACCCTACTGTACTATATTCTATTCTGTACTATTCTGTTCTATTCTACCCACCCGCCCCTCCCCTACCCTTCCCTAATCTATTTGATTAGATTCGATGTGATGTATTTCCACGCGATTTGACGCGATTAGGCTTGAATCAGCTCGATTCAGTTCGAATCGGCTCTATTCGGCTCGACGTGGCTCCATTTCACTGCATTCGGCTCGATTAGGCCCGAATTCCATCGATTCTGCTGGATTCTGCTCAATTAGGCCTTATTTGGGCCTATTCGGCCCTATTCTGCTCTATTAGACTCTTTTGTACTCTATTCCTATCTATCCGTCTCTATTGGACTCCGTTCAACTCCATTCCTCACTATTTTCCTCGATTCTATTCTACCCTTCCATACCCTAATCTCTTCTAATCGATTCGATTTGATTTGACGCGATTCGAAGCAACCGGACGTGATTCGTCTCGTTTTGTCTCCACTCGGCTCAATTCGGCTATGTTCTCTCTCTTTGACTCTATTCTATTCTGTTGTATTCTTTCTGTTCTGTTCTATTCTCTCCTATTCTGTTGTACTCTATTCTATTCTACCCTACCCGACCCAACGGCACCCCACCCGAACCTACCCTACTTTAATCTATTGGATTCAATTCGATTCAGTGCAAAGCGATTTGATAGGACTTGACTGGATTCGGCAAGATCTGAAGGGATTTGATGAGATTCCATGCGACTCGACGTGATTCAGTAGGATTCTCTGAAGTTTGACGCAATTCGAAGTTATTCGACGTGATTCGATGGGATTCGACACGATATGAAGCGATTTGACCTTGTTTGATTCAAAACGATGTGACTCGACTCGATTCGACCTGATTCGATTCGACGCTGTTCGGTGACAGTCAGTGCGATTCTGCTTGATTCCGCTCGATTAGGTGTGATTTGGCAGTATACAGCTCTTTTCGGCTGTATTCAGCTCCATTCGTCTCTATTCAGCTTATTCGGCTCTATTCGACTGTATTCGACTCTACTCTTTTCCACTCTATTCTACTCGATTCTATTCCTTCTATTCTGTTCTAATCTCTTCTATTCCACTCTACTCTGTTCTATTCTCCCCTCCCCTCCCCTCCCCTTCTCTAATCTATACATCTCGATTGGATTTGACGCGTTGAACGCGATTCGAGGCGATGAAGCTTGAATCGGCTCGATTCGGCTCGATTTGGCTCTATTCGGCTCCGTTAGGCTCCATTCAGCTTGTTTTGGCTTGAATCGCTTCGAATCTGCTCGATTTGGCCTTCTTCGGCCCTATTCTGCTCTATTCGACTCTTTTCGACTCTCTTCGTTTCTACTTGACTCCATTCTACTCCATTCTATTCATTCCACACTATTCTACACTATTCTACTCTATTCTGCTCTACCCTACCCAACACCACTCTAATTTACTCTACTTGCTTCTGCACGATTCCTCTCATTTTGTCTGCATTTGGCTCTATTCAGCTCTATTCTACTCTTCTCTACTCTATTGTATTGTTTCTACTCTGTTCTGTACTATTCTACTCTATTCTACCCTACCCTATGCTACCCAACTCTAAGGTATTGTAATCCACTTGATTGGATTTGATTCAACCCATTTCGACGCGATTCGGCTCGATTTGGCTCTGTTCAAATCTATTCTACTCTACTCTATTCCCCTCTACTCTACTCTAGCCTACTCTTTTCTGTATTCGTTCTGTGTTGTTCTGTTCTATTTTGTTGTGTTCTGTTCTGTTTTATGCTATTCTACTCTATTCTACCCTACTCTAGCCTACCCGAACCTCCCCTACTCTAGTCTATTCAATTGAATTCGAGAAATTTTGACGCGACTAGGGGCCGAATCGGTGTGATTCATGTCCATTCGGCTCCATTTGTCTCGAATAGTGTCGATTCAGCTCGATTAGGCTCGATTTGGCTCCATTAGGCTCGATTCACTGGATTCGGCTCGATTTCGCTCAATTCAGCTCGATTTGGCCCTCTTTGGCCCTATTCGGCTCTATTCAGCTCTTTTCTACTCTACTCGATTCCATTGCACACCATTCTACTCCATTCTACGCTCTTCTACTATACCCTACTGTAATTGATTCGATGGGATTCGACGCCATTCGACGCGATTTGTCTCGTTTCGTCTCCATTCAGCTTGATTCGACTCTGTTCTACTCTACTCTATTCTACTCTACACTATTCTGCTCTGCTCTACCCTTTTCTACTCTATTCTATTGTATCCTTTCCATTCTCTTCTACTGTGTTCAAGTCTACTCTATTCCATCCTACCCTAATCTAATCTATTCTACTGGATTCGATTCCACGCATCTCGATGCGATTCGGCTCAAATCGGCTCCTTTCCACTCCATTCATCCCCAGTCGGCTTAAATCGGTTCGATTCAGCTCTAATCGGCTCCATTCGGCTCTAGTCAGCTCGAATAGACTCTATGCAGCTCTATTCGGCTCTATTAGACTCTACTCAACTCTATTATCTCTTTTCGACTCCATGCTACACCATTCTACTCCATCCTAAACTATTCTCTACTGTATTGTATTGTACTCTACCCTACTCTAGTCTATTCTAATTGATTGGATTGGATTGGATTGGAATTGATCAGATTCAGTGCAATTCGACGGGATTCGACGCGATACGGCACGATTCCACGGGATTCGGCGTGATTCGTCTTGGTTTCTATCCATTTAGCTCTTTTGGGCTCTATTTGGCTCTATTCGGCAATGTTCGACTCTACTCTACTCTTCTATACTCTGCTCTTCTCGACCCTATTCTTTCAGTTCTGTTCTGTTCTGTTCTGTTCTGTTCTACTGCACTCTATTCTACCCTACGCTACCCTAACTTAGCCTACTGTAATCTGTTCTATGCTATTCGACACACTTGAATGGGATTCGACCTGATTCGGGTCATATCGGCTCGATTCATCTCCTTTCTGCTCCATTAAACTCGATTCGGTTCTATTCGGCTCTTTTCCACTCTATTCGGCTCTTTTTGGCAGTAGTCGACTCTAGTTGACTCTAGTCTACACGATTCTTTCTGTTCTGTTCTATTCTACTCTATTCTATTCTTCTCTACCCTACCCTAACCTTACCTTCCCCACACTAATCTATTTGATTCGATTCGACACATTTCAAACGACTCGACATGATTCATCTCGATTCACCTTGAATTTGGTCAATTCGGCTGTATTCAGCTCTGTTTGGCTCTTTTCGGCTCTCTTCAACTCGATTTGACTCTATTCTACTGGACCCGACTCTACTTAATTCTATTCTCTTCTTTCTATTGTGTTCTGTTGTGTTGTAGTCTAGCCTCTCCTGCCGTACCCTCCTCTACTCTAATCTATTCGATTCAACGCATTTCGACGCGATTCCATGTGATTAGGCTTGAATCGGCTCGATTTAGCTCTATTTGGCTTGAATTGGGTCAATTCGTCTCGATTCTGCTCAATTCAGCATAATTAGGCTCGAGTGAACCTTATTCAGCCCTGTTCAGCTCTACTCAACCCTTTCTACTTTATTTGTCTCTATTTGGCTCCATTCAACTCCCTTCCACACCATTCTACTCTTTTCTACTCTATTCTATTCTGTTCTACCCTACCCTACTCTAATCTATTCTAATCGATTCGATTCATCACGATTTGTCTCCTTTCCTCTCCATTCGAATCGATTCGGCTTGAATTGGATCTATTCATCTATATTCTGCACTACCCGACTCTGACTATTCCACTCTACTCAACTCTACTCCATTCTACTCTTGGTATTCTCTTCTGTTCTACTCTATTCTAGTCTTCTGTGCCCTTCCCTACTGAATCCCAGTCTAACCTACACTACTCTAATCTATTCAATTTAATTCGATTCCATTCAGTTTGACACCATTCGACCCGATTTGAGACAATTCGACGGGATTCGGTGAGATTCCGCGAGATTTGATGCGTTTTGGTGGGATTGGATGGAATTCGACGAGATCCGATGCAATAGGATGCAATTAAGTGTGTTTTGGCTCGATTTTGCTGGGTTCAGTTTGTCTCTATTTGGCTCATTTCAGCTCCACTAGGCTCCATTCATCCCGAATCTGGTCGACTCGACTCGATTCGGCTCATTTTGGCCGTATTTGGTCCTATTCAGCGTTATTCGGCTCTATTCAACTCTTTTCTACTCTCTGCATCTCTGTTCGAATCCATTTGACTCCATTCCACACCATTCTATTCCATTCTACACTACTGTATTCTACAAAACCCTCCCTCACCCTAGCCTATCCTAATCTAGTCTGCTCTTTTCTAGTCTCCTTTTCTATTTTCTCTATTCCATCCTATGCTACTCTACCATACCCTACACTAAGCTAACCTACCCTGACCTATGCTGTTCTATTCTATTTCCTTCTATTTTCTCTCTTCCACCGTATGCTTCCCTACCCTATGCTACCCCACCGTACCATACTCTACTACTTAGGGTTACTCAATAAGGGTCCTAATTAAGGGGAGTAGTTCGGGCAAGGGTACTCCTTAAGGCAAGTGTACTAGTTCAGGCTACTAGTTAAGGCCAGGCTACTAGTTAAGGCCAGGCTACTAGTTAAGGCATGGGTACTTGTTGAGGGTACTGGTTAAGGCAAGGGTACCAGTTCAGGCTATTTGTTAAGGACATACTACTAGTGAAGGCAAGGGTACTAGTGAAGACTACTGGTTAAGGCAAGGGTACTTGTTAGTTCTACTAGTTAAGGGAAGGGTACTAGATTAGGCTTAGAGTTCAGGCAAGGGTACTCGTTCAGATTACTAACTTAGGGTACTATTCAAGACTAGTTGTCTAGGCTACTGCTCTATGCCACTAGTCTAGCTGACTAGTCCAGCTTACTAGTCTAGGCTTCTACTCTAGCCTTCTCTTGTCTACTCTAATGTAGTCTACTTGCATCTACCCTAGTCTTTCTATCATAAACTACCCTACCCTAACCTATTCTAATCTATTCCATTTGATTCGATTCAAAGCATTTCGATGCGACCGGACACCATCACGCTTGAGTCAGCTCGATTCCGCAACATCAGCTCGATTCAGCTCGATTTGGCTCGAATCGCTTCAATTCAGCTCGTTTCCACACGGTTCAGCCTTATTCGGCCCTATTTGGCTCGATTCGACTCTTTTCTACTCTATTTGTCTCTGTTCGACTCCATTTGACTCCACTCTTCTCCATTCTACGCTATTCTACTCTATTCTGTTCTATTCTACCCTACGATACTCTAATCTATTCGATTGGATGCGATTCGAAGCAATTCGGTGTGATTCATCTCGTTTTGTTTCCATTTGACTCGATTCGGCCAGAATTGGCTCTATTCAGCTATATCCTGCACTCTTTGACTCTGTTTGACTCAATTCTACTCTGCTCTACTCTTGTCTGCTTTACTCTCTCTACTCTACCCTACTGTACTATATTCTATTCTGTACTATTCTGTTCTATTCTACCCACCCGCCCCTCCCCTACCCTTCCCCAATCTATTTGATTAGATTCGATGTGATGTATTTCCACCCGATTTGACGCGATTAGGCTTGAATCAGCTCGATTCAGTTCGAATCGGCTCTATTCGGCTCGACGTGGCTCCATTTCACTGCATTCGGGTCGATTAGGCCCGAATTCCATCGATTCTGCTGGATTCTGCTCAATTAGGCCTTATTTGGGCCTATTCGGCCCTATTCTGCTCTATTAGACTCTTTTGTACTCTATTCCTATCTATCCGTCTCTATTGGACTCCGTTCAACTCCATTCCTCACTATTTTCCTCGATTCTATTCTACCCTTCCCTACCCTAATCTCTTCTAATCGATTCGATTTGATTTGACGCGATTCGAAGCAACCGGACGTGATTCGTCTCGTTTTGTCTCCACTCGGCTCAATTCGGCTATGTTCTCTCTCTTTGACTCTATTCTATTCTGTTGTATTCTTTCTGTTCTGTTCTATTCTCTCCTATTCTGTTGTACTCTATTCTATTCTACCCTACCCGACCCAACGGCACCCCACCCGAACCTACCCTACTTTAATCTATTGGATTCAATTCGATTCAGTGCAAAGCGATTTGATAGGACTTGACTGGATTCGGCAAATCTGAAGGGATCTGATGAGATTCCATGCGACTCGACGTGATTCAGTAGGATTCTCTGAGGTTTGACGCAATTCGAAGTTATTCGACTGATTCGATGGGATTCGACACGATATGAAGCGATTTGACCTTGTTTGATTCAAAACGATGTGACTCGACTCGATTCGACCTGATTCGATTTGACGCTGTTCGGTGACAGTCAGTGCGATTCTGCTTGATTCCGCTCGATTAGGTGTGATTTGGCAGTATACAGCTCTTTTCGGCTGTATTCAGCTCCATTCGTCTCTATTCAGCTTATTCGGCTCTATTCGACTGTATTCGACTCTACTCTTTTCCACTCTATTCTACTCGATTCTATTCCTTCTATTCTGTTCTAATCTCTTCTATTCCACTCTACTCTGTTCTATTCTCCCCTCCCCTCCCCTCCCCTTCTCTAATCTATACATCTCGATTGGATTTGACGCGTTGAACGCGATTCGAGGCGATGAAGCTTGAATCGGCTCGATTCGGCTCGATTTGGCTCTATTCGGCTCAGTTAGGCTCCATTCAGCTTGTTTTGGCTTGAATCGCTTCGAATCTGCTCGATTTGGCCTTCTTCGGCCCTATTCTGCTCTATTCGACTCTTTTCGACTCTCTTCGTTTCTACTTGACTCCATTCTACTCCATTCTATTCATTCCACACTATTCTACACTATTCTACTCTATTCTGCTCTACCCTACCCAACACCACTCTAATTTACTCTACTTGCTTCTGCACGATTCCTCTCATTTTGTCTGCATTTCGCTCTATTCAGCTCTATTCTACTCTTCTCTACTCTATTGTATTGTTTCTACTCTGTTCTGTACTATTCTACTCTATTCTACCCTACCCTATGCTACCCAACTCTAAGGTATTGTAATCCACTTGATTGGATTTGATTCAACCCATTTCGACGCGATTCGGCTCGATTTGGCTCTGTTCAAATCTATTCTACTCTACTCTATTCCCCTCTACTCTACTCTAGCCTACTCTTTCATGTATTCGTTCTGTGTTGTTCTGTTCTATTTTGTGGTGTTCTGTTCTGTTTTATGCTATTCTACTCTATTCTACCCTACTCTAGCCTACCCGAACCTCCCCTACTCTAGTCTATTCAATTGAATTCGAGAAATTTTGACGCGACTAGGGGCCGAATCGGTGTGATTCATGTCCATTCGGCTCCATTTGTCTCGAATAGTGTCGATTCAGCTCGATTAGGCTCGATTTGGCTCCATTAGGCTCGATTCACTGGATTCGGCTCGATTTCACTCAATTCAGCTCGATTTGGCCCTATTCGGCTCTATTCAGTTCTTTTCTACTCTACTCGATTCCATTGCACACCATTCTACTCCATTCTACGCTCTTCTACTATACCCTACTGTAATTGATTCGATGGGATTCCATGCCATTCGACGCGATTTGTCTCGTTTCGTCTCCATTCAGCTTGATTCGACTCTGTTCTACTCTACTCTATTCTACTCTACACTATTCTGCTCTGCTCTACCCTTTTCTACTCTATTCTATTGTATCCTTTCCATTCTCTTCTACTGTGTTCAAGTCTACTCTCTTCTATCCTACCTAATCTAATCTATTCTACTGGATTCGATTCCACGCATCTCGATGCGATTCGGCTCAAATCGGCTCCTTTCCACTCCATTCATCCCCAGTCGGCTTAAATCGGTTCGATTCAGCTCTAATCGGCTCCATTCGGCTCTAGTCAGCTCGAATAGACTCTATGCAGCTCTATTCGGCTCTATTAGACTCTACTCAACTCTATTATCTCTTTTCGACTCCATGCTACACCATTCTACTCCATCCTAAACTATTCTCTACTGTATTGTATTGTACTCTACCCTACTCTAGTCTATTCTAATTGATTGGATTGGATTGGATTGGAATTGATCAGATTCAGTGCAATTCGACGGGATTCGACGCGATACGGCACGATTCCACGGGATTCGGCGTGATTCGTCTTGGTTTCTATCCATTTAGCTCTTTTGGGCTCTATTTGGCTCTATTCGGCAATGTTCGACTCTACTCTACTCTACTCTTCTATACTCTGCTCTTCTCGACCCTATTCTTTCAGTTCTGTTCTGTTCTGTTCTGTTCTGTTCTACTGCACTCTATTCTACCCTACCCTACCCTACCCTAACTTAGCCTACTGTAATCTGTTCTATGCTATTCGACACACTTGAATGGGATTCGACCTGATTCGGGTCATATCGGCTCGATTCATCTCCTTTCTGCTCCATTAAACTCGATTCGGTTCTATTCGGCTCTTTTCCACTCTATTCGGCTCTTTTTGGCAGTAGTCGACTCTAGTTGACTCTAGTCTACACGATTCTTTCTGTTCTGTTCTATTCTACTCTATTCTATTCTTCTCTACCCTACCCTAACCTTACCTTCCCCACACTAATCTATTTGATTCGATTCGACACATTTCAAACGACTCGACATGATTCATCTCGATTCACCTTGAATTTGGTCAATTCGGCTGTATTCAGCTCTGTTTGGCTCTTTTCGGCTCTCTTCAACTCGATTTGACTCTATTCTACTGGACCCGACTCTACTTAATTGTATTCTCTTCTTTCTATTGTGTTCTGTTGTGTTGTAGTCTAGCCTCTCCTGCCGTACCCTCCTCTACTCTAATCTATTCGATTCAACGCATTTCGACGCGATTCCATGTGATTAGGCTTGAATCGGCTCGATTTAGCTCTATTTGGCTTGAATTGGGTCAATTCGTCTCGATTCTGCTCAATTCAGCATAATTAGGCTCGAGTGAACCTTATTCAGCCCTGTTCAGCTCTACTCAACCCTTTCTACTTTATTTGTCTCTATTTGGCTCCATTCAACTCCCTTCCACACCATTCTACTCTTTTCTACTCTATTCTATTCTGTTCTACCCTACCCTACTCTAATCTATTCTAATCGATTCGATTCATCACGATTTGTCTCCTTTCCTCTCCATTCGAATCGATTCGGCTTGAATTGGATCTATTCATCTATATTCTGCACTACCCGACTCTGACTATTCCACTCTACTCAACTCTACTCCATTCTACTCTTGGTATTCTCTTCTGTTCTACTCTATTCTAGTCTTCTGTGCCCTTCCCTACTGAATCCCAGTCTAACCTACACTACTCTAATCTATTCAATTTAATTCGATTCCATTCAGTTTGACACCATTCGACCCGATTTGAGACAATTCGACGGGATTCGGTGAGATTCCGCGAGATTTGATGCGTTTTGGTGGGATTGGATGGAATTCGACGAGATCCGATGCAATAGGATGCAATTAAGTGTGTTTTGGCTCGATTTTGCTGGGTTCAGTTTGTCTCTATTTGGCTCATTTCAGCTCCACTAGGCTCCATTCATCCCGAATCTGGTCGACTCGACTCGATTCGGCTCATTTTGGCCATATTTGGTCCTATTCAGCGTTATTCGGCTCTATTCAACTCTTTTCTACTCTCTGCATCTCTGTTCGAATCCATTTGACTCCATTCCACACCATTCTATTCTATTCTACACTACTGTATTCTACAAAACCCTCCCCCACCCTAGCCTATCCTAATCTAGTCTGCTCTTTTCTAGTCTCCTTTTCTATTTTCTCTATTCCATCCTATGCTACTCTACCATACCCTACACTAAGCTAACCTACCCTGACCTATGCTGTTCTATTCTATTTCCTTCTATTTTCTCTCTTCCACCGTATGCTTCCCTACCCTATGCTACCCCACCGTACCATACTCTACTACTTAGGGTTACTCAATAAGGGTCCTAATTAAGGGGAGTAGTTCGGGCAAGGGTACTCCTTAAGGCAAGTGTACTAGTTCAGGCTACTAGTTAAGGCCAGGCTACTAGTTAAGGCCAGGCTACTAGTTAAGGCATGGGTACTTGTTGAGGGTACTGGTTAAGGCAAGGGTACCAGTTCAGGCTATTTGTTAAGGACATACTACTAGTGAAGGCAAGGGTACTAGTGAAGACTACTGGTTAAGGCAAGGGTACTTGTTAGTTCTACTAGTTAAGGCAAGGGTACTAGATTAGGCTAAGAGTTCAGGCAAGGGTACTCGTTCAGATTACTAACTTAGGGTACTATTCAAGACTAGTTGTCTAGGCTACTGCTCTATGCCACTAGTCTAGCTGACTAGTCCAGCTTACTAGTCTAGGCTTCTACTCTAGCCTTCTCTTGTCTACTCTAATGTAGTCTACTTGCATCTACCCTAGTCTTCCTATCATAAACTACCCTACCCTAACCTATTCTAATCTATTCCATTTGATTCGATTCAAAGCATTTCGATGCGACCGGACACCATCACGCTTGAGTCGGCTCGATTCCGCAACATCAGCTCGATTCAGCTCGATTTGGCTCGAATCGCTTCAATTCAGCTCGTTTCCACTCGGTTCAGCCTTATTCGGCCCTATTTGGCTCGATTCGACTCTTTTCTACTCTATTTGTCTCTGTTCGACTCCATTTGACTCCACTCTTCTCCATTCTACGCTCTTCTACTCTATTCTGTTCTATTCTACCCTACGATACTCTAATCTATTCGATTGGATGCGATTCGAAGCAATTCGGTGTGATTCATCTCGTTTTGTTTCCATTTGACTCGATTCGGCCAGAATTGGCTCTATTCAGCTATATCCTGCACTCTTTGACTCTATTTGACTCAATTCTACTCTGCTCTACTCTTGTCTGCTTTACTCTCTCTACTCTACCCTACTGTACTATATTCTATTCTGTACTATTCTGTTCTATTCTACCCACCCGCCCCTCCCCTCCCCTTCCCCAATCTATTTGATTAGATTCGATGTGATGTATTTCCACGCGATTTGACGCGATTAGGCTTGAATCAGCTCGATTCAGTTCGGATCGGCTCTATTCGGCTCGACGTGGCTCCATTTCACTCCATTCGGCTCGATTAGGCCCGAATTCCATCGATTCTGCTGGATTCTGCTCAATTAGGCCTTATTTGGGCCTATTCGGCCCTATTCTGCTCTATTAGACTCTTTTGTACTCTATTCCTATCTATCCGTCTCTATTGGACTCCGTTCAACTCCATTCCTCACTATTTTCCTCGATTCTATTCTACCCTTCCCTACCCTAATCTCTTCTAATCGATTCGATTTGATTTGACGCGATTCGAAGCAACCGGACGTGATTCGTCTCGTTTTGTCTCCACTCGGCTCAATTCGGCTATGTTCTCTCTCTTTGACTCTATTCTATTCTGTTGTATTCTTTCTGTTCTGTTCTATTCTCTCCTATTCTGTTGTACTCTATTCTATTCTACCCTACCCGACCCAACGGCACCCCACCCGAACCTACCCTACTTTAATCTATTGGATTCAATTCGATTCAGTGCAAAGCGATTTGATAGGACTTGACTGGATTCGGCAAGATCTGAAGGGATTTGATGAGATTCCATGCGACTCGACGTGATTCAGTAGGATTCTCTGAAGTTTGACGCAATTCGAAGTTATTCGACGTGATTCGATGGGATTCGACACGATATGAAGCGATTTGACCTTGTTTGATTCAAAACGATGTGACTCGACTCGATTCGACCTGATTCGATTCGACGCTGTTCGGTGACAGTCAGTGCGATTCTGCTTGATTCCGCTCGATTAGGTGTGATTTGGCAGTATACAGCTCTTTTCGGCTGTATTCAGCTCCATTCGTCTCTATTCAGCTTATTCGGCTCTATTCGACTGTATTCGACTCTACTCTTTTCCACTCTATTCTACTCGATTCTATTCCTTCTATTCTGTTCTAATCTCTTCTATTCCACTCTACTCTGTTCTATTCTCCCCTCCCCTCCCCTCCCCTTCTCTAATCTATACATCTCGATTGGATTTGACGCGTTGAACGCGATTCGAGGCGATGAAGCTTGAATCGGCTCGATTCGGCTCGATTTGGCTCTATTCGGCTCAGTTAGGCTCCATTCAGCTTGTTTTGGCTTGAATCGCTTCGAATCTGCTCGATTTGGCCTTCTTCGGCCCTATTCTGCTCTATTCGACTCTTTTCGACTCTCTTCGTTTCTACTTGACTGCATTCTACTCCATTCTATTCATTCCACACTATTCTACACTATTCTACTCTATTCTGCTCTACCCTACCCAACACCACTCTAATTTACTCTACTTGTTTCTACACGATTCCTCTCATTTTGTCTGCATTTGGCTCTATTCAGCTCTATTCTACTCTTCTCTACTCTATTGTATTGTTTCTACTCTGTTCTGTACTATTCTACTCTATTCTACCCTACCCTATGCTACCCAACTCTAAGGTATTGTAATCCACTTGATTGGATTTGATTCAACCCATTTCGACGCGATTCGGCTCGATTTGGCTCTGTTCAAATCTATTCTACTCTACTCTATTCCCCTCTACTCTACTCTAGCCTACTCTTTTCTGTATTCGTTCTGTGTTGTTCTGTTCTATTTTGTTGTGTTCTGTTCTGTTTTATGCTATTCTACTCTATTCTACCCTACTCTAGCCTACCCGAACCTCCCCTACTCTAGTCTATTGAATTGAATTCGAGAAATTTTGACGCGACTAGGGGCCGAATCGGTGTGATTCATGTCCATTCGGCTCCATTTGTCTCGAATAGTGTCGATTCAGCTCGATTAGGCTCGATTTGGCTCCATTAGGCTCGATTCACTGGATTCGGCTCGATTTCACTCAATTCAGCTCGATTTGGCCCTATTCGGCTCTATTCAGTTCTTTTCTACTCTACTCGATTCCATTGCACACCATTCTACTCCATTCTACGCTCTTCTACTATACCCTACTGTAATTGATTCGATGGGATTCCATGCCATTCGACGCGATTTGTCTCGTTTCGTCTCCATTCAGCTTGATTCGACTCTGTTCTACTCTACTCTATTCTACTCTACACTATTCTGCTCTGCTCTACCCTTTTGTACTCTATTCTATTGTATCCTTTCCATTCTCTTCTACTGTGTTCAAGTCTACTCTCTTCTATCCTACCTAATCTAATCTATTCTACTGGATTCGATTCCACGCATCTCGATGCGATTCGGCTCAAATCGGCTCCTTTCCACTCCATTCATCCCCAGTCGGCTTAAATCGGTTCGATTCAGCTCTAATCGGCTCCATTCGGCTCTAGTCAGCTCGAATAGACTCTATGCAGCTCTATTCGGCTCTATTAGACTCTACTCAACTCTATTATCTCTTTTCGACTCCATGCTACACCATTCTACTCCATCCTAAACTATTCTCTACTGTATTGTATTGTACTCTACCCTACTCTAGTCTATTCTAATTGATTGGATTGGATTGGATTGGAATTGATCAGATTCAGTGCAATTCGACGGGATTCGACGCGATACGGCACGATTCCACGGGATTCGGCGTGATTCGTCTTGGTTTCTATCCATTTAGCTCTTTTGGGCTCTATTTGGCTCTATTCGGCAATGTTCGACTCTACTCTACTCTACTCTTCTATACTCTGCTCTTCTCGACCCTATTCTTTCAGTTCTGTTCTCTTCTGTTCTGTTCTGTTCCACTGCACTCTATTCTACCCTACCCTACCCTACCCTAACTTAGCCTACTGTAATCTGTTCTATGCTATTCGACACACTTGAATGGGATTCGACCTGATTCGGGTCATATCGGCTCGATTCATCTCCTTTCTGCTCCATTAAACTCGATTCGGTTCTATTCGGCTCTTTTCCACTCTATTCGGCTCTTTTTGGCAGTAGTCGACTCTAGTTGACTCTAGTCTACACGATTCTTTCTGTTCTGTTCTATTCTACTCTATTCTATTCTTCTCTACCCTACCCTAACCTTACCTTCCCCACACTAATCTATTTGATTCGATTCGACACATTTCAAACGACTCGACATGATTCATCTCGATTCACCTTGAATTTGGTCAATTCGGCTGTATTCAGCTCTGTTTGGCTCTTTTCGGCTCTCTTCAACTCGATTTGACTCTATTCTACTGGACCCGACTCTACTTAATTCTATTCTCTTCTTTCTATTGTGTTCTGTTGTGTTGTAGTCTAGCCTCTCCTGCCGTACCCTCCTCTACTCTAATCTATTCGATTCAACGCATTTCGACGCGATTCCATGTGATTAGGCTTGAATCGGCTCGATTTAGCTCTATTTGGCTTGAATTGGGTCAATTCGTCTCGATTCTGCTCAATTCAGCATAATTAGGCTCGAGTGAACCTTATTCAGCCCTGTTCAGCTCTACTCAACCCTTTCTACTTTATTTGTCTCTATTTGGCTCCATTCAACTCCCTTCCACACCATTCTACTCTTTTCTACTCTATTCTATTCTGTTCTACCCTACCCTACTCTAATCTATTCTAATCGATTCGATTCATCACGATTTGTCTCCTTTCCTCTCCATTCGAATCGATTCGGCTTGAATTGGATCTATTCATCTATATTCTGCACTACCCGACTCTGACTATTCCACTCTACTCAACTCTACTCCATTCTACTCTTGGTATTCTCTTCTGTTCTACTCTATTCTAGTCTTCTGTGCCCTTCCCTACTGAATCCCAGTCTAACCTACACTACTCTAATCTATTCAATTTAATTCGATTCCATTCAGTTTGACACCATTCGACCCGATTTGAGACAATTCGACGGGATTCAGTGAGATTACGCGAGATTTGATGCGTTTTGGTGGGATTGGATGGAATTCGACGAGATCCGATGCAATAGGATGCAATTAAGTGTGTTTTGGCTCGATTTTGCTGGGTTCAGTTTGTCTCTATTTGGCTCATTTCAGCTCCACTAGGCTCCATTCATCCCGAATCTGGTCGACTCGACTCGATTCGGCTCATTTTGGCCATATTTGGTCCTATTCAGCGTTAGTCGGCTCTATTCAACTCTTTTCTACTCTCTGCATCTCTGTTCGAATCCATTTGACTCCATTCCACACCATTCTATTCCATTCTACACTACTGTATTCTACAAAACCCTCCCCCACCCTAGCCTATCCTAATCTAGTCTGCTCTTTTCTAGTCTCCTTTTCTATTTTCTCTATTCCATCCTATGCTACTCTACCATACCCTACACTAAGCTAACCTACCCTGACCTATGCTGTTCTATTCTATTTCCTTCTATTTTCTCTCTTCCACCGTATGCTTCCCTACCCTATGCTACCCCACCGTACCATACTCTACTACTTAGGGTTACTCAATAAGGGTCCTAATTAAGGGGAGTAGTTCGGGCAAGGGTACTCCTTAAGGCAAGTGTACTAGTTCAGGCTACTAGTTAAGGCCAGGCTACTAGTTAAGGCCAGGCTACTAGTTAAGGCATGGGTACTTGTTGAGGGTACTGGTTAAGGCAAGGGTACCAGTTCAGGCTGCTTGTTAAGGACATACTACTAGTGAAGGCAAGGGTACTAGTGAAGACTACTAGTTAAGGCAAGGGTACTAGATTAGGCTAAGAGTTCAGGCAAGGGTACTCGTTCAGATTACTGACTTAGGGTACTATTCTAGACTAGTTGTCTAGGCTACTGCTCTATGCCACTAGTCTAGCTGACTAGTCCAGCTTATTAGTCTAGGCTTCTACTCTAGCCTTCTCTTGTCTACTCTAATGTAGTCTACTTGCATCTACCCTAGTCTTCCTATCATAAACTACCCTACCCTAACCTATTCCAATCGATTCCATTTGATTCGATTCAAAGCATTTCCATGCGACTGGACACCATCACGCTTGAGTCGGCTGGATTCCGCAACATCAGCTCGATTCAGCTCGAATCGCTTCAATTCAGCTCGTTTCCACTCGGTTCAGCCTTATTCGGCCCTATTTGGCTCGATTCGACTCTTTTCTACTCTATTTGTCTCTGTTCGACTCCATTTGACTCCACTCTTCTCCATTCTACGCTATTCTACTCTATTCTGTTCTATTCTACCCTACGATACTCTAATCTATTCGATTGGATGCGATTCGAAGCAATTCGGTGTGATTCATCTCGTTTTGTTTCCATTTGACTCGATTCGGCCAGAATTGGCTCTATTCAGCTATATCCTGCACTCTTTGACTCTATTTGACTCAATTCTACTCTGCTCTACTCTTGTCTGCTTTACTCTCTCTACTCTACCCTACTGTACTATATTCTATTCTGTACTATTCTGTTCTATTCTACCCACCCGCCCCTCCCCTCCCCTTCCCCAATCTATTTGATTAGATTCGATGTGATGTATTTCCACGCGATTTGACGCGATTAGGCTTGAATCAGCTCGATTCAGTTCGGATCGGCTCTATTCGGCTCGACGTGGCTCCATTTCACTCCATTCGGCTCGATTAGGCCCGAATTCCATCGATTCTGCTGGATTCTGCTCAATTAGGCCTTATTTGGGCCTATTCGGCCCTATTCTGCTCTATTAGACTCTTTTGTACTCTATTCCTATCTATCCGTCTCTATTGGACTCCGTTCAACTCCATTCCTCACTATTTTCCTCGATTCTATTCTACCCTTCCCTACCCTAATCTCTTCTAATCGATTCGATTTGATTTGACGCGATTCGAAGCAACCGGACGTGATTCGTCTCGTTTTGTCTCCACTCGGCTCAATTCGGCTATGTTCTCTCTCTTTGACTCTATTCTATTCTGTTGTATTCTTTCTGTTCTGTTCTATTCTCTCCTATTCTGTTGTACTCTATTCTATTCTACCCTACCCGACCCAACGGCACCCCACCCGAACCTACCCTACTTTAATCTATTGGATTCAATTCGATTCAGTGCAAAGCGATTTGATAGGACTTGACTGGATTCGGCAAGATCTGAAGGGATTTGATGAGATTCCATGCGACTCGACGTGATTCAGTAGGATTCTCTGAAGTTTGACGCAATTCGAAGTTATTCGACGTGATTCGATGGGATTCGACACGATATGAAGCGATTTGACCTTGTTTGATTCAAAACGATGTGACTCGACTCGATTCGACCTGATTCGATTCGACGCTGTTCGGTGACAGTCAGTGCGATTCTGCTTGATTCCGCTCGATTAGGTGTGATTTGGCAGTATACAGCTCTTTTCGGCTGTATTCAGCTCCATTCGTCTCTATTCAGCTTATTCGGCTCTATTCGACTGTATTCGACTCTACGCTTTTCCACTCTATTCTACTCGATTCTATTCCTTCTATTCTGTTCTAATCTCTTCTATTCCACTCTACTCTGTTCTATTCTCCCCTCCCCTCCCCTCCCCTTCTCTAATCTATACATCTCGATTGGATTTGACGCGTTGAACGCGATTCGAGGCGATGAAGCTTGAATCGGCTCGATTCGGCTCGATTTGGCTCTATTCGGCTCAGTTAGGCTCCATTCAGCTTGTTTTGGCTTGAATCGCTTCGAATCTGCTCGATTTGGCCTTCTTCGGCCCTATTCTGCTCTATTCGACTCTTTTCGACTCTCTTCGTTTCTACTTGACTGCATTCTACTCCATTCTATTCATTCCACACTATTCTACACTATTCTACTCTATTCTGCTCTACCCTACCCAACACCACTCTAATTTACTCTACTTGCTTCTACACGATTCCTCTCATTTTGTCTCCATTTGGCTCTATTCAGCTCTATTCTACTCTTCTCTACTCTATTGTATTGTTTCTACTCTGTTCTGTACTATTCTACTCTATTCTACCCTACCCTATGCTACCCAACTCTAAGGTATTGTAATCCACTTGATTGGATTTGATTCAACCCATTTCGACGCGATTCGGCTCGATTTGGCTCTGTTCAAATCTATTCTACTCTACTCTATTCCCCTCTACTCTACTCTAGCCTACTCTTTTCTGTATTCGTTCTGTGTTGTTCTGTTCTATTTTGTTGTGTTCTGTTCTGTTTTATGCTATTCTACTCTATTCTACCCTACTCTAGCCTACCCGAACCTCCCCTACTCTAGTCTATTCAATTGAATTCGAGAAATTTTGACGCGACTAGGGGCCGAATCGGTGTGATTCATGTCCATTCGGCTCCATTTGTCTCGAATAGTGTCGATTCAGCTCGATTAGGCTCGATTTGGCTCCATTAGGCTCGATTCACTGGATTCGGCTCGATTTCACTCAATTCAGCTCGATTTGGCCCTATTCGGCTCTATTCAGTTCTTTTCTACTCTACTCGATTCCATTGCACACCATTCTACTCCATTCTACGCTCTTCTACTATACCCTACTGTAATTGATTCGATGGGATTCCATGCCATTCGACGCGATTTGTCTCGTTTCGTCTCCATTCAGCTTGATTCGACTCTGTTCTACTCTACTCTATTCTACTCTACACTATTCTGCTCTGCTCTACCCTTTTGTACTCTATTCTATTGTATCCTTTCCATTCTCTTCTACTGTGTTCAAGTCTACTCTCTTCTATCCTACCTAATCTAATCTATTCTACTGGATTCGATTCCACGCATCTCGATGCGATTCGGCTCAAATCGGCTCCTTTCCACTCCATTCATCCCCAGTCGGCTTAAATCGGTTCGATTCAGCTCTAATCGGCTCCATTCGGCTCTAGTCAGCTCGAATAGACTCTATGCAGCTCTATTCGGCTCTATTAGACTCTACTCAACTCTATTATCTCTTTTCGACTCCATGCTACACCATTCTACTCCATCCTAAACTATTCTCTACTGTATTGTATTGTACTCTACCCTACTCTAGTCTATTCTAATTGATTGGATTGGATTGGATTGGAATTGATCAGATTCAGTGCAATTCGACGGGATTCGACGCGATACGGCACGATTCCACGGGATTCGGCGTGATTCGTCTTGGTTTCTATCCATTTAGCTCTTTTGGGCTCTATTTGGCTCTATTCGGCAATGTTCGACTCTACTCTACTCTACTCTTCTATACTCTGCTCTTCTCGACCCTATTCTTTCAGTTCTGTTCTCTTCTGTTCTGTTCTGTTCCACTGCACTCTATTCTACCCTACCCTACCCTACCCTAACTTAGCCTACTGTAATCTGTTCTATGCTATTCGACACACTTGAATGGGATTCGACCTGATTCGGGTCATATCGGCTCGATTCATCTCCTTTCTGCTCCATTAAACTCGATTCGGTTCTATTCGGCTCTTTTCCACTCTATTCGGCTCTTTTTGGCAGTAGTCGACTCTAGTTGACTCTAGTCTACACGATTCTTTCTGTTCTGTTCTATTCTACTCTATTCTATTCTTCTCTACCCTACCCTAACCTTACCTTCCCCACACTAATCTATTTGATTCGATTCGACACATTTCAAACGACTCGACATGATTCATCTCGATTCACCTTGAATTTGGTCAATTCGGCTGTATTCAGCTCTGTTTGGCTCTTTTCGGCTCTCTTCAACTCGATTTGACTCTATTCTACTGGACCCGACTCTACTTAATTCTATTCTCTTCTTTCTATTGTGTTCTGTTGTGTTGTAGTCTAGCCTCTCCTGCCGTACCCTCCTCTACTCTAATCTATTCGATTCAACGCATTTCGACGCGATTCCATGTGATTAGGCTTGAATCGGCTCGATTTAGCTCTATTTGGCTTGAATTGGGTCAATTCGTCTCGATTCTGCTCAATTCAGCATAATTAGGCTCGAGTGAACCTTATTCAGCCCTGTTCAGCTCTACTCAACCCTTTCTACTTTATTTGTCTCTATTTGGCTCCATTCAACTCCCTTCCACACCATTCTACTCTTTTCTACTCTATTCTATTCTGTTCTACCCTACCCTACTCTAATCTATTCTAATCGATTCGATTCATCACGATTTGTCTCCTTTCCTCTCCATTCGAATCGATTCGGCTTGAATTGGATCTATTCATCTATATTCTGCACTACCCGACTCTGACTATTCCACTCTACTCAACTCTACTCCATTCTACTCTTGGTATTCTCTTCTGTTCTACTCTATTCTAGTCTTCTGTGCCCTTCCCTACTGAATCCCAGTCTAACCTACACTACTCTAATCTATTCAATTTAATTCGATTCCATTCAGTTTGACACCATTCGACCCGATTTGAGACAATTCGACGGGATTCGGTGAGATTCCGCGAGATTTGATGCGTTTTGGTGGGATTGGATGGAATTCGACGAGATCCGATGCAATAGGATGCAATTAAGTGTGTTTTGGCTCGATTTTGCTGGGTTCAGTTTGTCTCTATTTGGCTCATTTCAGCTCCACTAGGCTCCATTCATCCCGAATCTGGTCGACTCGACTCGATTCGGCTCATTTTGGCCATATTTGGTCCTATTCAGCGTTATTCGGCTCTATTCAACTCTTTTCTACTCTCTGCATCTCTGTTCGAATCCATTTGACTCCATTCCACACCATTCTATTCCATTCTACACTACTGTATTCTACAAAACCCTCCCCCACCCTAGCCTATCCTAATCTAGTCTGCTCTTTTCTAGTCTCCTTTTCTATTTTCTCGATTCCATCCTATGCTACTCTACCATACCCTACACTAAGCTAACCTACCCTGACCTATGCTGTTCTATTCTATTTCCTTCTATTTTCTCTCTTCCACCGTATGCTTCCCTACCCTATGCTACCGCACCGTACCATACTCTACTACTTAGGGTTACTCAATAAGGGTCCTAATTAAGGGGAGTAGTTCGGGCAAGGGTACTCCTTAAGGCAAGTGTACTAGTTCAGGCTACTAGTTAAGGCCAGGCTACTAGTTAAGGCCAGGCTACTAGTTAAGGCATGGGTACTTGTTGAGGGTACTGGTTAAGGCAAGGGTACCAGTTCAGGCTGCTTGTTAAGGACATACTACTAGTGAAGGCAAGGGTACTAGTGAAGACTACTGGTTAAGGCAAGGGTACTTGTTAGTTCTACTAGTTAAGGCAAGGGTACTAGATTAGGCTAAGAGTTCAGGCAAGGGTACTCGTTCAGATTACTGACTTAGGGTACTATTCAAGACTAGTTGTCTAGGCTACTGCTCTATGCCACTAGTCTAGCTGACTAGTCCAGCTTACTAGTCTAGGCTTCTACTCTAGCCTTCTCTTGTCTACTCTAATGTAGTCTACTTGCATCTACCCTAGTCTTCCTATCATAATCTACCCTACCCTAACCTATTCTAATCTATTCCATTTGATTCGATTCAAAGCATTTCGATGCGACCGGACACCATCACGCTTGAGTCAGCTCGATTCCGCAACATCAGCTCGATTCAGCTCGATTTGGCTCGAATCGCTTCAATTCAGCTCGTTTCCACTCGGTTCAGCCTTATTCGGCCCTATTTGGCTCGATTCGACTCTTTTCTACTCTATTTGTCTCTGTTCGACTCCATTTGACTCCACTCTTCTCCATTCTACGCTATTCTACTCTATTCTGTTCTATTCTACCCTACGATACTCTAATCTATTCGATTGGATGCGATTCGAAGCAATTCGGTGTGATTCATCTCGTTTTGTTTCCATTTGACTCGATTCGGCCAGAATTGGCTCTATTCAGCTATATCCTGCACTCTTTGACTCTATTTGACTCAATTCTACTCTGCTCTACTCTTGTCTGCTTTACTCTCTCTACTCTACCCTACTGTACTATATTCTATTCTGTACTATTCTGTTCTATTCTACCCACCCGCCCCTCCCCTCCCCTTCCCCAATCTATTTGATTAGATTCGATGTGATGTATTTCCACGCGATTTGACGCGATTAGGCTTGAATCAGCTCGATTCAGTTCGGATCGGCTCTATTCGGCTCGACGTGGCTCCATTTCACTCCATTCGGCTCGATTAGGCCCGAATTCCATCGATTCTGCTGGATTCTGCTCAATTAGGCCTTATTTGGGCCTATTCGGCCCTATTCTGCTCTATTAGACTCTTTTGTACTCTATTCCTATCTATCCGTCTCTATTGGACTCCGTTCAACTCCATTCCTCACTATTTTCCTCGATTCTATTCTACCCTTCCCTACCCTAATCTCTTCTAATCGATTCGATTTGATTTGACGCGATTCGAAGCAACCGGACGTGATTCGTCTCGTTTTGTCTCCACTCGGCTCAATTCGGCTATGTTCTCTCTCTTTGACTCTATTCTATTCTGTTGTATTCTTTCTGTTCTGTTCTATTCTCTCCTATTCTGTTGTACTCTATTCTATTCTACCCTACCCGACCCAACGGCACCCCACCCGAACCTACCCTACTTTAATCTATTGGATTCAATTCGATTCCGTGCAAAGCGATTTGATAGGACTTGACTGGATTTGGCAAGATCTGAAGGGATTTGATGAGATTCCATGCGACTCGACGTGATTCAGTAGGATTCTCTGAAGTTTGACGCAATTCGAAGTTATTCGACGTGATTCGATGGGATTCGACACGATATGAAGCGATTTGACCTTGTTTGATTCAAAACGATGTGACTCGACTCGATTCGACCTGATTCGATTCGACGCTGTTCGGTGACAGTCAGTGCGATTCTGCTTGATTCCGCTCGATTAGGTGTGATTTGGCAGTATACAGCTCTTTTCGGCTGTATTCAGCTCCATTCGTCTCTATTCAGCTTATTCGGCTCTATTCAACTGTATTCGACTCTACTCTTTTCCACTCTATTCTACTCGGTTCTATTCCTTCTATTCTGTTCTAATCTCTTCTATTCCACTCTACTCTGTTCTATTCTCCCCTCCCCTCCCCTCCCCTTCTCTAATCTATACATCTCGATTGGATTTGACGCGTTGAACGCGATTCGAGGCGATGAAGCTTGAATCGGCTCGATTCGGCTCGATTTGGCTCTATTCGGCTCAGTTAGGCTCCATTCAGCTTGTTTTGGCTTGAATCGCTTCGAATCTGCTCGATTTGGCCTTCTTCGGCCCTATTCTGCTCTATTCGACTCTTTTCGACTCTCTTCGTTTCTACTTGACTGCATTCTACTCCATTCTATTCATTCCACACTATTCTACACTATTCTACTCTATTCTGCTCTACCCTACCCAACACCACTCTAATTTACTCTACTTGCTTCTACACGATTCCTCTCATTTTGTCTCCATTTGGCTCTATTCAGCTCTATTCTACTCTTCTCTACTCTATTGTATTGTTTCTACTCTGTTCTGTACTATTCTACTCTATTCTACCCTACCCTATGCTACCCAACTCTAAGGTATTGTAATCCACTTGATTGGATTTGATTCAACCCATTTCGACGCGATTCGGCTCGATTTGGCTCTGTTCAAATCTATTCTACTCTACTCTATTCCCCTCTACTCTACTCTAGCCTACTCTTTTCTGTATTCGTTCTGTGTTGTTCTGTTCTATTTTGTTGTGTTCTGTTCTGTTTTATGCTATTCTACTCTATTCTACCCTACTCTAGCCTACCCGAACCTCCCCTACTCTAGTCTATTCAATTGAATTCGAGAAATTTTGACGCGACTAGGGGCCGAATCGGTGTGATTCATGTCCATTCGGCTCCATTTGTCTCGAATAGTGTCGATTCAGCTCGATTAGGCTCGATTTGGCTCCATTAGGCTCGATTCACTGGATTCGGCTCGATTTCGCTCAATTCAGCTCGATTTGGCCCTCTTTGGCCCTATTCGGCTCTATTCAGCTCTTTTCTACTCTACTCGATTCCATTGCACACCATTCTACTCCATTCTACGCTCTTCTACTATACCCTACTGTAATTGATTCGATGGGATTCCATGCCATTCGACGCGATTTGTCTCGTTTCGTCTCCATTCAGCTTGATTCGACTCTGTTCTACTCTACTCTATTCTACTCTACACTATTCTGTTCTGCTCTACCCTTTTGTACTCTATTCTATTGTATCCTTTCCATTCTCTTCTACTGTGTTCAAGTCTACTCTCTTCTATCCTACCTAATCTAATCTATTCTACTGGATTCGATTCCACGCATCTCGATGCGATTCGGCTCAAATTGGCTCCTTTCCACTCCATTCATCCCCAGTCGGCTTAAATCGGTTCGATTCAGCTCTAATCGGCTCCATTCGGCTCTAGTCAGCTCGAATAGACTCTATGCAGCTCTATTCGGCTCTATTAGACTCTACTCAACTCTATTATCTCTTTTCGACTCCATGCTACACCATTCTACTCCATCCTAAACTAT
Organism: Loxodonta africana; assembly: GCF_030014295.1. Lineage (NCBI taxonomy): Eukaryota > Metazoa > Chordata > Mammalia > Proboscidea > Elephantidae > Loxodonta > Loxodonta africana. The sequence goes on along the minus strand of NW_026975207.1, from coordinate 1,763,643 downwards.
TCTCTACTGTATTGTATTGTACTCTACCCTACTCTAGTCTATTCTAATTGATTGGATTGGATTGGATTGGAATTGATCAGATTCAGTGCAATTCGACGGGATTCGACGCGATACGGCACGATTCCACGGGATTCGGCGTGATTCGTCTTGGTTTCTATCCATTTAGCTCTTTTGGGCTCTATTTGGCTCTATTCGGCAATGTTCGACTCTACTCTACTCTACTCTTCTATACTCTGCTCTTCTCGACCCTATTCTTTCAGTTCTGTTCTCTTCTGTTCTGTTCTGTTCTACTGCACTCTATTCTACCCTACCCTACCCTACCCTAACTTAGCCTACTGTAATCTGTTCTATGCTATTCGACACACTTGAATGGGATTCGACCTGATTCGGGTCATATCGGCTCGATTCATCTCCTTTCTGCTCCATTAAACTCGATTCGGTTCTATTCGGCTCTTTTCCACTCTATTCGGCTCTTTTTGGCAGTAGTCGACTCTAGTTGACTCTAGTCTACACGATTCTTTCTGTTCTGTTCTATTCTACTCTATTCTATTCTTCTCTACCCTACCCTAACCTTACCTTCCCCACACTAATCTATTTGATTCGATTCGACACATTTCAAACGACTCGACATGATTCATCTCGATTCACCTTGAATTTGGTCAATTCGGCTGTATTCAGCTCTGTTTGGCTCTTTTCGGCTCTCTTCAACTCGATTTGACTCTATTCTACTGGACCCGACTCTACTTAATTGTATTCTCTTCTTTCTATTGTGTTCTGTTGTGTTGTAGTCTAGCCTCTCCTGCCGTACCCTCCTCTACTCTAATCTATTCGATTCAACGCATTTCGACGCGATTCCATGTGATTAGGCTTGAATCGGCTCGATTTAGCTCTATTTGGCTTGAATTGGGTCAATTCGTCTCGATTCTGCTCAATTCAGCATAATTAGGCTCGAGTGAACCTTATTCAGCCCTGTTCAGCTCTACTCAACCCTTTCTACTTTATTTGTCTCTATTTGGCTCCATTCAACTCCCTTCCACACCATTCTACTCTTTTCTACTCTATTCTATTCTGTTCTACCCTACCCTACTCTAATCTATTCTAATCGATTCGATTCATCACGATTTGTCTCCTTTCCTCTCCATTCGAATCGATTCGGCTTGAATTGGATCTATTCATCTATATTCTGCACTACCCGACTCTGACTATTCCACTCTACTCAACTCTACTCCATTCTACTCTTGGTATTCTCTTCTGTTCTACTCTATTCTAGTCTTCTGTGCCCTTCCCTACTGAATCCCAGTCTAACCTACACTACTCTAATCTATTCAATTTAATTCGATTCCATTCAGTTTGACACCATTCGACCCGATTTGAGACAATTCGACGGGATTCGGTGAGATTCCGCGAGATTTGATGCGTTTTGGTGGGATTGGATGGAATTCGACGAGATCCGATGCAATAGGATGCAATTAAGTGTGTTTTGGCTCGATTTTGCTGGGTTCAGTTTGTCTCTATTTGGCTCATTTCAGCTCCACTAGGCTCCATTCATCCCGAATCTGGTCGACTCGACTCGATTCGGCTCATTTTGGCCATATTTGGTCCTATTCAGCGTTATTCGGCTCTATTCAACTCTTTTCTACTCTCTGCATCTCTGTTCGAATCCATTTGACTCCATTCCACACCATTCTATTCCATTCTACACTACTGTATTCTACAAAACCCTCCCCCACCCTAGCCTATCCTAATCTAGTCTGCTCTTTTCTAGTCTCCTTTTCTATTTTCTCTATTCCATCCTATGCTACTCTACCATACCCTACACTAAGCTAACCTACCCTGACCTATGCTGTTCTATTCTATTTCCTTCTATTTTCTCTCTTCCACCGTATGCTTCCCTACCCTATGCTACCCCACCGTACCATACTCTACTACTTAGGGTTACTCAATAAGGGTCCTAATTAAGGGGAGTAGTTCGGGCAAGGGTACTCCTTAAGGCAAGTGTACTAGTTCAGGCTACTAGTTAAGGCCAGGCTACTAGTTAAGGCCAGGCTACTAGTTAAGGCATGGGTACTTGTTGAGGGTACTGGTTAAGGCAAGGGTACCAGTTCAGGCTGCTTGTTAAGGACATACTACTAGTGAAGGCAAGGGTACTAGTGAAGACTACTAGTTAAGGCAAGGGTACTAGATTAGGCTAAGAGTTCAGGCAAGGGTACTCGTTCAGATTACTGACTTAGGGTACTATTCAAGACTAGTTGTCTAGGCTACTGCTCTATGCCACTAGTCTAGCTGACTAGTCCAGCTTACTAGTCTAGGCTTCTACTCTAGCCTTCTCTTGTCTACTCTAATGTAGTCTACTTGCATCTACCCTAGTCTTCCTATCATAAACTACCCTACCCTAACCTATTCCAATCGATTCCATTTGATTCGATTCAAAGCATTTCCATGCGACTGGACACCATCACGCTTGAGTCGGCTCGATTCCGCAACATCAGCTCGATTCAGCTCGAATCGCTTCAATTCAGCTCGTTTCCACACGGTTCAGCCTTATTCGGCCCTATTTGGCTCGATTCGACTCTTTTCTACTCTATTTGTCTCTGTTCGACTCCATTTGACTCCACTCTTCTCCATTCTACGCTATTCTACTCTATTCTGTTCTATTCTACCCTACGATACTCTAATCTATTCGATTGGATGCGATTCGAAGCAATTCGGTGTGATTCATCTCGTTTTGTTTCCATTAGACTCGATTCGGCCAGAATTGGCTCTATTCAGCTATATCCTGCACTCTTTGACTCTATTTGACTCAATTCTACTCTGCTCTACTCTTGTCTGCTTTACTCTCTCTACTCTACCCTACTGTACTATATTCTATTCTGTACTATTCTGTTCTATTCTACCCACCCGCCCCTCCCCTCCCCTTCCCTAATCTATTTGATTAGATTCGATGTGATGTATTTCCACGCGATTTGACGCGATTAGGCTTGAATCAGCTCGATTCAGTTCGGATCGGCTCTATTCGGCTCGACTTGGCTCCATTTCACTCCATTCGGCTCGATTAGGCCCGAATTCCATCGATTCTGCTGGATTGTGCTCAATTAGGCCTTATTTGGGCCTATTCGGCCCTATTCTGCTCTATTAGACTCTTTTGTACTCTATTCATATCTATCCGTCTCTATTGGACTCCGTTCAACTCCATTCCTCACTATTTTCCTCGATTCTATTCTACCCTTCCCTACCCTAATCTCTTCTAATCGATTCGATTTGATTTGACGCGATTCGAAGCAACCGGACGTGATTCGTCTCGTTTTGTCTCCACTCGGCTCAATTCGGCTATGTTCTCTCTCTTTGACTCTATTCTATTCTGTTGTATTCTTTCTGTTCTGTTCTATTCTCTCCTATTCTGTTGTACTCTAGTCTATTCTACCCTACCCGACCCAACGGCACCCCACCCGAACCTACCCTACTTTAATCTATTGGATTCAATTCGATTCCGTGCAAAGCGATTTGATAGGACTTGACTGGATTCGGCAAATCTGAAGGGATCTGATGAGATTCCATGCGACTCGACGTGATTCAGTAGGATTCTCTGAGGTTTGACGCAATTCGAAGTTATTCGACGTGATTCGACGGAATTCGACACGATATGAAGCGATTTGACCTTGTTTGATTCAAAACGATGTGACTCGACTCGATTCGACCTGATTCGATTCGACGCTGTTCGGTGACAGTCAGTGCGATTCTGCTTGATTCCGCTCGATTAGGTGTGATTTGGCAGTATACAGCTCTTTTCGGCTGTATTCAGCTCCATTCGTCTCTATTCAGCTTATTCGGCTCTATTCGACTGTATTCGACTCTACTCTTTTCCACTCTATTCTACTCGATTCTATTCCTTCTATTCTGTTCTAATCTCTTCTATTCCACTCTACTCTGTTCTATTCTCTCCTCCCCTCCCCTCCCCTTCTCTAATCTATACATCTCGATTGGATTTGACGCGTTGAACGCGATTCGAGGCGATGAAGCTTGAATCGGCTCGATTCGGCTCGATTTGGCTCTATTCGGCTCAGTTAGGCTCCATTCAGCTTGTTTTGGCTTGAATCGCTTCGAATCTGCTCGATTTGGCCTTCTTCGGCCCTATTCTGCTCTATTCGACTCTTTTCGACTCTCTTCGTTTCTACTTGACTGCATTCTACTCCATTCTATTCATTCCACACTATTCTACACTATTCTACTCTATTCTGCTCTACCCTACCCAACACCACTCTAATTTACTCTACTTGCTTCTACACGATTCCTCTCATTTTGTCTGCATTTGGCTCTATTCAGCTCTATTCTACTCTTCTCTACTCTATTGTATTGTTTCTACTCTGTTCTGTACTATTCTACTCTATTCTACCCTACCCTATGCTACCCAACTCTAAGGTATTGTAATCCACTTGATTGGATTTGATTCAACCCATTTCGACGCGATTCGGCTCGATTTGGCTCTGTTCAAATCTATTCTACTCTACTCTATTCCCCTCTACTCTACTCTAGCCTACTCTTTTCTGTATTCGTTCTGTGTTGTTCTGTTCTATTTTGTTGTGTTCTGTTCTGTTTTATGCTATTCTACTCTATTCTACCCTACTCTAGCCTACCCGAACCTCCCCTACTCTAGTCTATTCAATTGAATTCGAGAAATTTTGACGCGACTAGGGGCCGAATCGGTGTGATTCATGTCCATTCGGCTCCATTTGTCTCGAATAGTGTCGATTCAGCTCGATTAGGCTCGATTTGGCTCCATTAGGCTCGATTCACTGGATTCGGCTCGATTTCACTCAATTCAGCTCGATTTGGCCCTCTTTGGCCCTATTCGGCTCTATTCAGCTCTTTTCTACTCTACTCGATTCCATTGCACACCATTCTACTCCATTCTACGCTCTTCTACTATACCCTACTGTAATTGATTCGATGGGATTCCATGCCATTCGACGCGATTTGTCTCGTTTCGTCTCCATTCAGCTTGATTCGACTCTGTTCTACTCTACTCTATTCTACTCTACACTATTCTGCTCTGCTCTACCCTTTTCTACTCTATTCTATTGTATCCTTTCCATTCTCTTCTACTGTGTTCAAGTCTACTCTCTTCTATCCTACCTAATCTAATCTATTCTACTGGATTCGATTCCACGCATCTCGATGCGATTCGGCTCAAATCGGCTCCTTTCCACTCCATTCATCCCCAGTCGGCTTAAATCGGTTCGATTCAGCTCTAATCGGCTCCATTCGGCTCTAGTCAGCTCGAATAGACTCTATGCAGCTCTATTCGGCTCTATTAGACTCTACTCAACTCTATTATCTCTTTTCGACTCCATGCTACACCATTCTACTCCATCCTAAACTATTCTCTACTGTATTGTATTGTACTCTACCCTACTCTAGTCTATTCTAATTGATTGGATTGGATTGGATTGGAATTGATCAGATTCAGTGCAATTCGACGGGATTCGACGCGATACGGCACGATTCCACGGGATTCGGCGTGATTCGTCTTGGTTTCTATCCATTTAGCTCTTTGGGGCTCTATTTGGCTCTATTCGGCAATGTTCGACTCTACTCTACTCTACTCTTCTATACTCTGCTCTTCTCGACCCTATTCTTTCAGTTCTGTTCTCTTCTGTTCTGTTCTACTGCACTCTATTCTACCCTACCCTACCCTACCCTAACTTAGCCTACTGTAATCTGTTCTATGCTATTCGACACACTTGAATGGGATTCGACCTGATTCGGGTCATATCGGCTCGATTCATCTCCTTTCTGCTCCATTAAACTCGATTCGGTTCTATTCGGCTCTTTTCCACTCTATTCGGCTCTTTTTGGCAGTAGTCGACTCTAGTTGACTCTAGTCTACACGATTCTTTCTGTTCTGTTCTATTCTACTCTATTCTTCTCTACCCTACCCTAACCTTACCTTCCCCACACTAATCTATTTGATTCGATTCGACACATTTCAAACGACTCGACATGATTCATCTCGATTCACCTTGAATTTGGTCAATTCGGCTGTATTCAGCTCTGTTTGGCTCTTTTCGGCTCTCTTCAACTCGATTTGACTCTATTCTACTGGACCCGACTCTACTTAATTCTATTCTCTTCTTTCTATTGTGTTCTGTTGTGTTGTAGTCTAGCCTCTCCTGCCGTACCCTCCTCTACTCTAATCTATTCGATTCAACGCATTTCGACGCGATTCCATGTGATTAGGCTTGAATCGGCTCGATTTAGCTCTATTTGGCTTGAATTGGGTCAATTCGTCTCGATTCTGCTCAATTCAGCATAATTAGGCTCGAGTGAACCTTATTCAGCCCTGTTCAGCTCTACTCAACCCTTTCTACTTTATTTGTCTCTATTTGGCTCCATTCAACTCCCTTCCACACCATTCTACTCTTTTCTACTCTATTCTATTCTGTTCTACCCTACCCTACTCTAATCTATTCTAATCGATTCGATTCATCACGATTTGTCTCCTTTCCTCTCCATTCGAATCGATTCGGCTTGAATTGGATCTATTCATCTATATTCTGCACTACCCGACTCTGACTATTCCACTCTACTCAACTCTACTCCATTCTACTCTTGGTATTCTCTTCTGTTCTACTCTATTCTAGTCTTCTGTGCCCTTCCCTACTGAATCCCAGTCTAACCTACACTACTCTAATCTATTCAATTTAATTCGATTCCATTCAGTTTGACACCATTCGACCCGATTTGAGACAATTCGACGGGATTCGGTGAGATTCTGCGAGATTTGATGCATTTTGGTGGGATTGGATGGAATTCGACGAGATCCGGTGCAATAGGATGCAATTAAGTGTGTTTTGGCTCGATTTTGCTGGGTTCAGTTTGTCTCTATTTGCCTCGTTTCAGCTCCACTAGGCTCCATTCATCCCGAATCTGGTCGACTCGACTCGATTCGGCTCATTTTGGCCATATGTGGTCCTATTCAGCGTTATTCGGCTCTATTCAACTCTTTTCTACTCTCTGCATCTCTGTTCGAGTCCATTTGACTCCATTCCACACCATTCTATTCCATTCTACACTACTGTATTCTACAAAACCCTCCCCCACCCTAGCCTATCCTAATCTAGTCTGCTCTTTTCTAGTCTCCTTTTCTATTTTCTCGATTCCATCCTATGCTACTCTACCATACCCTACACTAAGCTAACCTACCCTGACCTATGCTGTTCTATTCTATTTCCTTCTATTTTCTCTCTTCCACCGTATGCTTCCCTACCCTATGCTACCCCACCGTACCATACTCTACTACTTAGGGTTACTCAATAAGGGTCCTAATTAAGGGGAGTAGTTCGGGCAAGGGTACTCCTTAAGGCAAGTGTACTAGTTCAGGCTACTAGTTAAGGCCAGGCTACTAGTTAAGGCCAGGCTACTAGTTAAGGCATGGGTACTTGTTGAGGGTACTGATTAAGGCAAGGGTACCAGTTCAGGCTACTTGTTAAGGACATACTACTAGTGAAGGCAAGGGTACTAGTGAAGACTACTGGTTAAGGCAAGGGTACTTGTTAGTTCTACTAGTTAAGGCAAGGATACTAGATTAGGCTAAGAGTTCAGGCAAGGGTACTCGTTCAGATTACTGACTTAGGGTACTATTCAAGACTAGTTGTCTAGGCTACTGCTCTATGCCACTAGTCTAGCTGACTAGTCCAGCTTACTAGTCTAGGCTTCTACTCTAGCCTTCTCTTGTCTACTCTAATGTAGTCTACTTGCATCTACCCTAGTCTTCCTATCATAAACTACCCTACCCTAACCTATTCTAATCGATTCCATTTGATTCGATTCAAAGCATTTCCATGCGACCGGACACCATCACGCTTGAGTCGGCTCGATTCCGCAACATCAGCTCGATTCAGCTCGATTTGGCTCGAATCGCTTCAATTCAGCTCGTTTCCACACGGTTCAGCCTTATTCGGCCCTATTTGGCTCGATTCGACTCTTTTCTACTCTATTTGTCTCTGTTCGACTCCATTTGACTCCACTCTTCTCCATTCTACGCTATTCTACTCTATTCTGTTCTATTCTACCCTACGATACTCTAATCTATTCGATTGGATGCGATTCGAAGCAATTCGGTGTGATTCATCTCGTTTTGTTTCCATTTGACTCGATTCGGCCAGAATTGGCTCTATTCAGCTATATCCTGCACTCTTTGACTCTATTTGACTCAATTCTACTCTGCTCTACTCTTGTCTGCTTTACTCTCTCTACTCTACCCTACTGTACTATATTCTATTCTGTACTATTCTGTTCTATTCTACCCACCCGCCCCTCCCCTCCCCTTCCCCAATCTATTTGATTAGATTCGATGTGATGTATTTCCACGCGATTTGACGCGATTAGGCTTGAATCAGCTCGATTCAGTTCGGATCGGCTCTATTCGGCTCGACGTGGCTCCATTTCACTCCATTCGGCTCGATTAGGCCCGAATTCCATCGATTCTGCTGGATTCTGCTCAATTAGGCCTTATTTGGGCCTATTCGGCCCTATTCTGCTCTATTAGACTCTTTTGTACTCTATTCCTATCTATCCGTCTCTATTGGACTCCGTTCAACTCCATTCCTCACTATTTTCCTCGATTCTATTCTACCCTTCCCTACCCTAATCTCTTCTAATCGATTCGATTTGATTTGACGCGATTCGAAGCAACCGGACGTGATTCGTCTCGTTTTGTCTCCACTCGGCTCAATTCGGCTATGTTCTCTCTCTTTGACTCTATTCTATTCTGTTGTATTCTTTCTGTTCTGTTCTATTCTCTCCTATTCTGTTGTACTCTATTCTATTCTACCCTACCTGACCCAACGGCACCCCACCCGAACCTACCCTACTTTAATCTATTGGATTCAATTCGATTCAGTGCAAAGCGATTTGATAGGACTTGACTGGATTCGGCAAGATCTGAAGGGATTTGATGAGATTCCATGCGACTCGACGTGATTCAGTAGGATTCTCTGAAGTTTGACGCAATTCGAAGTTATTCGACGTGATTCCATGGGATTCGACACGATATGAAGCGATTTGACCTTGTTTGATTCAAAACGATGTGACTCGACTCGATTCGACCTGATTCGATTCGACGCTGTTCGGTGACAGTCAGTGCGATTCTGCTTGATTCCGCTCGATTAGGTGTGATTTGGCAGTATACAGCTCTTTTCGGCTGTATTCAGCTCCATTCGTCTCTATTCAGCTTATTCGGCTCTATTCGACTGTATTCGACTCTACTCTTTTCCACTCTATTCTACTCGATTCTATTCCTTCTATTCTGTTCTAATCTCTTCTATTCCACTCTACTCTGTTCTATTCTCTCCTCCCCTCCCCTCCCCTTCTCTAATCTATACATCTCGATTGGATTTGACGCGTTGAACGCGATTCGAGGCGATGAAGCTTGAATCGGCTCGATTCGGCTCGATTTGGCTCTATTCGGCTCAGTTAGGCTCCATTCAGCTTGTTTTGGCTTGAATCGCTTCGAATCTGCTCGATTTGGCCTTCTTCGGCCCTATTCTGCTCTATTCGACTCTTTTCGACTCTCTTCGTTTCTACTTGACTGCATTCTACTCCATTCTATTCATTCCACACTATTCTACACTATTCTACTCTATTCTGCTCTACCCTACCCAACACCACTCTAATTTACTCTACTTGCTTCTACACGATTCCTCTCATTTTGTCTGCATTTCGCTCTATTCAGCTCTATTCTACTCTTCTCTACTCTATTGTATTGTTTCTACTCTGTTCTGTACTATTCTACTCTATTCTACCCTACCCTATGCTACCCAACTCTAAGGTATTGTAATCCACTTGATTGGATTTGATTCAACCCATTTCGACGCGATTCGGCTCGATTTGGCTCTGTTCAAATCTATTCTACTCTACTCTATTCCCCTCTACTCTACTCTAGCCTACTCTTTTCTGTATTCGTTCTGTGTTGTTCTGTTCTATTTTGTTGTGTTCTGTTCTGTTTTATGCTATTCTACTCTATTCTACCCTACTCTAGCCTACCCGAACCTCCCCTACTCTAGTCTATTCAATTGAATTCGAGAAATTTTGACGCGACTAGGGGCCGAATCGGTGTGATTCATGTCCATTCGGCTCCATTTGTCTCGAATAGTGTCGATTCAGCTCGATTAGGCTCGATTTGGCTCCATTAGGCTCGATTCACTGGATTCGGCTCGATTTCACTCAATTCAGCTCGATTTGGCCCTCTTTGGCCCTATTCGGCTCTATTCAGCTCTTTTCTACTCTACTCGATTCCATTGCACACCATTCTACTCCATTCTACGCTCTTCTACTATACCCTACTGTAATTGATTCGATGGGATTCCATGCCATTCGACGCGATTTGTCTCGTTTCGTCTCCATTCAGCTTGATTCGACTCTGTTCTACTCTACTCTATTCTACTCTACACTATTCTGCTCTGCTCTACCCTTTTCTACTCTATTCTATTGTATCCTTTCCATTCTCTTCTACTGTGTTCAAGTCTACTCTCTTCTATCCTACCTAATCTAATCTATTCTACTGGATTCGATTCCACGCATCTCGATGCGATTCGGCTCAAATCGGCTCCTTTCCACTCCATTCATCCCCAGTCGGCTTAAATCGGTTCGATTCAGCTCTAATCGGCTCCATTCGGCTCTAGTCAGCTCGAATAGACTCTATGCAGCTCTATTCGGCTCTATTAGACTCTACTCAACTCTATTATCTCTTTTCGACTCCATGCTACACCATTCTACTCCATCCTAAACTATTCTCTACTGTATTGTATTGTACTCTACCCTACTCTAGTCTATTCTAATTGATTGGATTGGATTGGATTGGAATTGATCAGATTCAGTGCAATTCGACGGGATTCGACGCGATACGGCACGATTCCACGGGATTCGGCGTGATTCGTCTTGGTTTCTATCCATTTAGCTCTTTTGGGCTCTATTTGGCTCTATTCGGCAATGTTCGACTCTACTCTACTCTACTCTTCTATACTCTGCTCTTCTCGACCCTATTCTTTCAGTTCTGTTCTCTTCTGTTCTGTTCTACTGCACTCTATTCTACCCTACCCTACCCTACCCTAACTTAGCCTACTGTAATCTGTTCTATGCTATTCGACACACTTGAATGGGATTCGACCTGATTCGGGTCATATCGGCTCGATTCATCTCCTTTCTGCTCCATTAAACTCGATTCGGTTCTATTCGGCTCTTTTCCACTCTATTCGGCTCTTTTTGGCAGTAGTCGACTCTAGTTGACTCTAGTCTACACGATTCTTTCTGTTCTGTTCTATTCTACTCTATTCTTCTCTACCCTACCCTAACCTTACCTTCCCCACACTAATCTATTTGATTCGATTCGACACATTTCAAACGACTCGACATGATTCATCTCGATTCACCTTGAATTTGGTCAATTCGGCTGTATTCAGCTCTGTTTGGCTCTTTTCGGCTCTCTTCAACTCGATTTGACTCTATTCTACTGGACCCGACTCTACTTAATTCTATTCTCTTCTTTCTATTGTGTTCTGTTGTGTTGTAGTCTAGCCTCTCCTGCCGTACCCTCCTCTACTCTAATCTATTCGATTCAACGCATTTCGACGCGATTCCATGTGATTAGGCTTGAATCGGCTCGATTTAGCTCTATTTGGCTTGAATTGGGTCAATTCGTCTCGATTCTGCTCAATTCAGCATAATTAGGCTCGAGTGAACCTTATTCAGCCCTGTTCAGCTCTACTCAACCCTTTCTACTTTATTTGTCTCTATTTGGCTCCATTCAACTCCCTTCCACACCATTCTACTCTTTTCTACTCTATTCTATTCTGTTCTACCCTACCCTACTCTAATCTATTCTAATCGATTCGATTCATCACGATTTGTCTCCTTTCCTCTCCATTCGAATCGATTCGGCTTGAATTGGATCTATTCATCTATATTCTGCACTACCCGACTCTGACTATTCCACTCTACTCAACTCTACTCCATTCTACTCTTGGTATTCTCTTCTGTTCTACTCTATTCTAGTCTTCTGTGCCCTTCCCTACTGAATCCCAGTCTAACCTACACTACTCTAATCTATTCAATTTAATTCGATTCCATTCAGTTTGACACCATTCGACCCGATTTGAGACAATTCGACGGGATTCGGTGAGATTCCGCGAGATTTGATGCGTTTTGGTGGGATTGGATGGAATTCGACGAGATCCGATGCAATAGGATGCAATTAAGTGTGTTTTGGCTCGATTTTGCTGGGTTCAGTTTGTCTCTATTTGGCTCATTTCAGCTCCACTAGGCTCCATTCATCCCGAATCTGGTCGACTCGACTCGATTCGGCTCATTTTGGCCATATTTGGTCCTATTCAGCGTTATTCGGCTCTATTCAACTCTTTTCTACTCTCTGCATCTCTGTTCGAATCCATTTGACTCCATTCCACACCATTCTATTCCATTCTACACTACTGTATTCTACAAAACCCTCCCCCACCCTAGCCTATCCTAATCTAGTCTGCTCTTTTCTAGTCTCCTTTTCTATTTTCTCGATTCCATCCTATGCTACTCTACCATACCCTACACTAAGCTAACCTACCCTGACCTATGCTGTTCTATTCTATTTCCTTCTATTTTCTCTCTTCCACCGTATGCTTCCCTACCCTATGCTACCGCACCGTACCATACTCTACTACTTAGGGTTACTCAATAAGGGTCCTAATTAAGGGGAGTAGTTCGGGCAAGGGTACTCCTTAAGGCAAGTGTACTAGTTCAGGCTACTAGTTAAGGCCAGGGTACTAGTTAAGGCCAGGCTACTAGTTAAGGCATGGGTACTTGTTGAGGGTACTGGTTAAGGCAAGGGTACCAGTTCAGGCTGCTTGTTAAGGACATACTACTAGTGAAGGCAAGGGTACTAGTGAAGACTACTAGTTAAGGCAAGGGTACTAGATTAGGCTAAGAGTTCAGGCAAGGGTACTCGTTCAGATTACTGACTTAGGGTACTATTCTAGACTAGTTGTCTAGGCTACTGCTCTATGCCACTAGTCTAGCTGACTAGTCCAGCTTATTAGTCTAGGCTTCTACTCTAGCCTTCTCTTGTCTACTCTAATGTAGTCTACTTGCATCTACCCTAGTCTTCCTATCATAAACTACCCTACCCTAACCTATTCCAATCGATTCCATTTGATTCGATTCAAAGCATTTCCATGCGACTGGACACCATCACGCTTGAGTCGGCTCGATTCCGCAACATCAGCTCGATTCAGCTCGAATCGCTTCAATTCAGCTCGTTTCCACTCGGTTCAGCCTTATTCGGCCCTATTTGGCTCGATTCGACTCTTTTCTACTCTATTTGTCTCTGTTCGACTCCATTTGACTCCACTCTTCTCCATTCTACGCTATTCTACTCTATTCTGTTCTATTCTACCCTACGATACTCTAATCTATTCGATTGGATGCGATTCGAAGCAATTCGGTGTGATTCATCTCGTTTTGTTTCCATTTGACTCGATTCGGCCAGAATTGGCTCTATTCAGCTATATCCTGCACTCTTTGACTCTATTTGACTCAATTCTACTCTGCTCTACTCTTGTCTGCTTTACTCTCTCTACTCTACCCTACTGTACTATATTCTATTCTGTACTATTCTGTTCTATTCTACCCACCCGCCCCTCCCCTCCCCTTCCCCAATCTATTTGATTAGATTCGATGTGATGTATTTCCACGCGATTTGACGCGATTAGGCTTGAATCAGCTCGATTCAGTTCGGATCGGCTCTATTCGGCTCGACGTGGCTCCATTTCACTCCATTCGGCTCGATTAGGCCCGAATTCCATCGATTCTGCTGGATTCTGCTCAATTAGGCCTTATTTGGGCCTATTCGGCCCTATTCTGCTCTATTAGACTCTTTTGTACTCTATTCCTATCTATCCGTCTCTATTGGACTCCGTTCAACTCCATTCCTCACTATTTTCCTCGATTCTATTCTACCCTTCCCTACCCTAATCTCTTCTAATCGATTCGATTTGATTTGACGCGATTCGAAGCAACCGGACGTGATTCGTCTCGTTTTGTCTCCACTCGGCTCAATTCGGCTATGTTCTCTCTCTTTGACTCTATTCTATTCTGTTGTATTCTTTCTGTTCTGTTCTATTCTCTCCTATTCTGTTGTACTCTAGTCTATTCTACCCTACCCGACCCAACGGCACCCCACCCGAACCTACCCTACTTTAATCTATTGGATTCAATTCGATTCAGTGCAAAGCGATTTGATAGGACTTGACTGGATTCGGCAAGATCTGAAGGGATTTGATGAGATTCCATGCGACTCGACGTGATTCAGTAGGATTCTCTGAAGTTTGACGCAATTCGAAGTTATTTGACGTGATTCGATGGGATTCGACACGATATGAAGCGATTTGACCTTGTTTGATTCAAAACGATGTGACTCGACTCGATTCGACCTGATTCGATTCGACGCTGTTCGGTGACAGTCAGTGCGATTCTGCTTGATTCCGCTCGATTAGGTGTGATTTGGCAGTATACAGCTCTTTTCGGCTGTATTCAGCTCCATTCGTCTCTATTCAGCTTATTCGGCTCTATTCGACTGTATTCGACTCTACTCTTTTCCACTCTATTCTACTCGATTCTATTCCTTCTATTCTGTTCTAATCTCTTCTATTCCACTCTACTCTGTTCTATTCTCCCCTCCCCTCCCCTCCCCTTCTCTAATCTATACATCTCGATTGGATTTGACGCGTTGAACGCGATTCGAGGCGGTGAAGCTTGAATCGGCTCGATTCGGCTCGATTTGGCTCTATTCGGCTCAGTTAGGCTCCATTCAGCTTGTTTTGGCTTGAATCGCTTCGAATCTGCTCGATTTGGCCTTCTTCGGCCCTATTCTGCTCTATTCGACTCTTTTCGACTCTCTTCGTTTCTACTTGACTCCATTCTACTCCATTCTATTCATTCCACACTATTCTACACTATTCTACTCTATTCTGCTCTACCCTACCCAACACCACTCTAATTTACTCTACTTGCTTCTACACGATTCCTCTCATTTTGTCTGCATTTGGCTCTATTCAGCTCTATTCTACTCTTCTCTACTCTATTGTATTGTTTCTACTCTGTTCTGTACTATTCTACTCTATTCTACCCTACCCTATGCTACCCAACTCTAAGGTATTGTAATCCACTTGATTGGATTTGATTCAACCCATTTCGACGTGATTCGGCTCGATTTGGCTCTGTTCAAATCTATTCTACTCTACTCTATTCCCCTCTACTCTACTCTAGCCTACTCTTTTCTGTATTCGTTCTGTGTTGTTCTGTTCTATTTTGTTGTGTTCTGTTCTGTTTTATGCTATTCTACTCTATTCTACCCTACTCTAGCCTACCCGAACCTCCCCTACTCTAGTCTATTCAATTGAATTCGAGAAATTTTGACGCGACTAGGGGCCAAATCGGTGTGATTCATGTCCATTCGGCTCCATTTGTCTCGAATAGTGTCGATTCAGCTCGATTAGGCTCGATTTGGCTCCATTAGGCTCGATTCACTGGATTCGGCTCGATTTCGCTCAATTCAGCTCGATTTGGCCCTCTTTGGCCCTATTCGGCTCTATTCAGTTCTTTTCTACTCTACTCGATTCCATTGCACACCATTCTACTCCATTCTACGCTCTTCTACTATACCCTACTGTAATTGATTCGATGGGATTCCATGCCATTCGACGCGATTTGTCTCGTTTCGTCTCCATTCAGCTTGATTCGACTCTGTTCTACTCTACTCTATTCTACTCTACACTATTCTGCTCTGCTCTACCCTTTTCTACTCTATTCTATTGTATCCTTTCCATTCTCTTCTACTGTGTTCAAGTCTACTCTCTTCTATCCTACCTAATCTAATCTATTCTACTGGATTCGATTCCACGCATCTCGATGCGATTCAGCTCAAATTGGCTCCTTTCCACTCCATTCATCCCCAGTCGGCTTAAATCGGTTCGATTCAGCTCTAATCGGCTCCATTCGGCTCTAGTCAGCTCGAATAGACTCTATGCAGCTCTATTCGGCTCTATTAGACTCTACTCAACTCTATTATCTCTTTTCGACTCCATGCTACACCATTCTACTCCATCCTAAACTATTCTCTACTGTATTGTATTGTACTCTACCCTACTCTAGTCTATTCTAATTGATTGGATTGGATTGGATTGGAATTGATCAGATTCAGTGCAATTCGACGGGATTCGACGCGATACGGCACGATTCCACGGGATTCGGCGTGATTCGTCTTGGTTTCTATCCATTTAGCTCTTTTGGGCTCTATTTGGCTCTATTCGGCAATGTTCGACTCTACTCTACTCTACTCTTCTATACTCTGCTCTTCTCGACCCTATTCTTTCAGTTCTGTTCTCTTCTGTTCTGTTCTACTGCACTCTATTCTACCCTACCCTACCCTACCCTAACTTAGCCTACTGTAATCTGTTCTATGCTATTCGACACACTTGAATGGGATTCGACCTGATTCGGGTCATATCGGCTCGATTCATCTCCTTTCTGCTCCATTAAACTCGATTCGGTTCTATTCGGCTCTTTTCCACTCTATTCGGCTCTTTTTGGCAGTAGTCGACTCTAGTTGACTCTAGTCTACACGATTCTTTCTGTTCTGTTCTATTCTACTCTATTCTTCTCTACCCTACCCTAACCTTACCTTCCCCACACTAATCTATTTGATTCGATTCGACACATTTCAAACGACTCGACATGATTCATCTCGATTCACCTTGAATTTGGTCAATTCGGCTGTATTCAGCTCTGTTTGGCTCTTTTCGGCTCTCTTCAACTCGATTTGACTCTATTCTACTGGACCCGACTCTACTTAATTCTATTCTCTTCTTTCTATTGTGTTCTGTTGTGTTGTAGTCTAGCCTCTCCTGCCGTACCCTCCTCTACTCTAATCTATTCGATTCAACGCATTTCGACGCGATTCCATGTGATTAGGCTTGAATCGGCTCGATTTAGCTCTATTTGGCTTGAATTGGGTCAATTCGTCTCGATTCTGCTCAATTCAGCATAATTAGGCTCGAGTGAACCTTATTCAGCCCTGTTCAGCTCTACTCAACCCTTTCTACTTTATTTGTCTCTATTTGGCTCCATTCAACTCCCTTCCACACCATTCTACTCTTTTCTACTCTATTCTATTCTGTTCTACCCTACCCTACTCTAATCTATTCTAATCGATTCGATTCATCACGATTTGTCTCCTTTCCTCTCCATTCGAATCGATTCGGCTTGAATTGGATCTATTCATCTATATTCTGCACTACCCGACTCTGACTATTCCACTCTACTCAACTCTACTCCATTCTACTCTTGGTATTCTCTTCTGTTCTACTCTATTCTAGTCTTCTGTGCCCTTCCCTACTGAATCCCAGTCTAACCTACACTACTCTAATCTATTCAATTTAATTCGATTCCATTCAGTTTGACACCATTCGACCCGATTTGAGACAATTCGACGGGATTCGGTGAGATTCCGCGAGATTTGATGCGTTTTGGTGGGATTGGATGGAATTCGACGAGATCCGATGCAATAGGATGCAATTAAGTGTGTTTTGGCTCGATTTTGCTGGGTTCAGTTTGTCTCTATTTGGCTCATTTCAGCTCCACTAGGCTCCATTCATCCCGAATCTGGTCGACTCGACTCGATTCGGCTCATTTTGGCCATATTTGGTCCTATTCAGCGTTATTCGGCTCTATTCAACTCTTTTCTACTCTCTGCATCTCTGTTCGAATCCATTTGACTCCATTCCACACCATTCTATTCCATTCTACACTACTGTATTCTACAAAACCCTCCCCCACCCTAGCCTATCCTAATCTAGTCTGCTCTTTCCTAGTCTCCTTTTCTATTTTCTCTATTCCATCCTATGCTACTCTACCATACCCTACACTAAGCTAACCTACCCTGACCTATGCTGTTCTATTCTATTTCCTTCTATTTTCTCTGTTCCACCGTATGCTTCCCTACCCTATGCTACCGCACCGTACCATACTCTACTACTTAGGGTTACTCAATAAGGGTCCTAATTAAGGGGAGTAGTTCGGGCAAGGGTACTCCTTAAGGCAAGTGTACTAGTTCAGGCTACTAGTTAAGGCCAGGCTACTAGTTAAGGCCAGGCTACTAGTTAAGGCATGGGTACTTGTTGAGGGTACTGGTTAAGGCAAGGGTACCAGTTCAGGCTATTTGTTAAGGACATACTACTAGTGAAGGCAAGGGTACTAGTGAAGACTACTGGTTAAGGCAAGGGTACTTGTTAGTTCTACTAGTTAAGGCAAGGGTACTAGATTAGGCTAAGAGTTCAGGCAAGGGTACTCGTTCAGATTACTAACTTAGGGTACTATTCAAGACTAGTTGTCTAGGCTACTGCTCTATGCCACTAGTCTAGCTGACTAGTCCAGCTTACTAGTCTAGGCTTCTACTCTAGCCTTCTCTTGTCTACTCTAATGTAGTCTACTTGCATCTACCCTAGTCTTCCTATCATAAACTACCCTACCCTAACCTATTCTAATCGATTCCATTTGATTCGATTCAAAGCATTTCCATGCGACCGGACACCATCACGCTTGAGTCAGCTCGATTCCGCAACATCAGCTCGATTCAGCTCGATTTGGCTCGAATCGCTTCAATTCAGCTCGTTTCCACTCGGTTCAGCCTTATTCGGCCCTATTTGGCTCGATTCGACTCTTTTCTACTCTATTTGTCTCTGTTCGACTCCATTTGACTCCACTCTTCTCCATTCTACGCTATTCTACTCTATTCTGTTCTATTCTACCCTACGATACTCTAATCTATTCGATTGGATGCGATTCGAAGCAATTCGGTGTGATTCATCTCGTTTTGTTTCCATTTGACTCGATTCGGCCAGAATTGGCTCTATTCAGCTATATCCTGCACTCTTTGACTCTATTTGACTCAATTCTACTCTGCTCTACTCTTGTCTGCTTTACTCTCTCTACTCTACCCTACTGTACTATATTCTATTCTGTACTATTCTGTTCTATTCTACCCACCCGCCCCTCCCCTCCCCTTCCCCAATCTATTTGATTAGATTCGATGTGATGTATTTCCACGCGATTTGACGCGATTAGGCTTGAATCAGCTCGATTCAGTTCGGATCGGCTCTATTCGGCTCGACGTGGCTCCATTTCACTCCATTCGGCTCGATTAGGCCCGAATTCCATCGATTCTGCTGGATTCTGCTCAATTAGGCCTTATTTGGGCCTATTCGGCCCTATTCTGCTCTATTAGACTCTTTTGTACTCTATTCCTATCTATCCGTCTCTATTGGACTCCGTTCAACTCCATTCCTCACTATTTTCCTCGATTCTATTCTACCCTTCCCTACCCTAATCTCTTCTAATCGATTCGATTTGATTTGACGCGATTCGAAGCAACCGGACGTGATTCGTCTCGTTTTGTCTCCACTCGGCTCAATTCGGCTATGTTCTCTCTCTTTGACTCTATTCTATTCTGTTGTATTCTTTCTGTTCTGTTCTATTCTCTCCTATTCTGTTGTACTCTATTCTATTCTACCCTACCCGACCCAACGGCACCCCACCCGAACCTACCCTACTTTAATCTATTGGATTCAATTCGATTCAGTGCAAAGCGATTTGATAGGACTTGACTGGATTCGGCAAGATCTGAAGGGATTTGATGAGATTCCATGCGACTCGACGTGATTCAGTAGGATTCTCTGAAGTTTGACGCAATTCGAAGTTATTCGACGTGATTCGATGGGATTCGACACGATATGAAGCGATTTGACCTTGTTTGATTCAAAACGATGTGACTCGACTCGATTCGACCTGATTCGATTCGACGCCGTTCGGTGACAGTCAGTGCGATTCTGCTTGATTCCGCTCGATTAGGTGTGATTTGGCAGTATACAGCTCTTTTCGGCTGTATTCAGCTCCATTCGTCTCTATTCAGCTTATTCGGCTCTATTCGACTGTATTCGACTCTACTCTTTTCCACTCTATTCTACTCGATTCTATTCCTTCTATTCTGTTCTAATCTCTTCTATTCCACTCTACTCTGTTCTATTCTCCCCTCCCCTCCCCTCCCCTTCTCTAATCTATACATCTCGATTGGATTTGACGCGTTGAACGCGATTCGAGGCGATGAAGCTTGAATCGGCTCGATTCGGCTCGATTTGGCTCTATTCGGCTCAGTTAGGCTCCATTCAGCTTGTTTTGGCTTGAATCGCTTCGAATCTGCTCGATTTGGCCTTCTTCGGCCCTATTCTGCTCTATTCGACTCTTTTCGACTCTCTTCGTTTCTACTTGACTGCATTCTACTCCATTCTATTCATTCCACACTATTCTACACTATTCTACTCTATTCTGCTCTACCCTACCCAACACCACTCTAATTTACTCTACTTGCTTCTACACGATTCCTCTCATTTTGTCTGCATTTGGCTCTATTCAGCTCTATTCTACTCTTCTCTACTCTATTGTATTGTTTCTACTCTGTTCTGTACTATTCTACTCTATTCTACCCTACCCTATGCTACCCAACTCTAAGGTATTGTAATCCACTTGATTGGATTTGATTCAACCCATTTCGACGCGATTCGGCTCGATTTGGCTCTGTTCAAATCTATTCTACTCTACTCTATTCCCCTCTACTCTACTCTAGCCTACTCTTTTCTGTATTCGTTCTGTGTTGTTCTGTTCTATTTTGTTGTGTTCTGTTCTGTTTTATGCTATTCTACTCTATTCTACCCTACTCTAGCCTACCCGAACCTCCCCTACTCTAGTCTATTCAATTGAATTCGAGAAATTTTGACGCGACTAGGGGCCGAATCGGTGTGATTCATGTCCATTCGGCTCCATTTGTCTCGAATAGTGTCGATTCAGCTCGATTAGGCTCGATTTGGCTCCATTAGGCTCGATTCACTGGATTCGGCTCGATTTCGCTCAATTCAGCTCGATTTGGCCCTCTTTGGCCCTATTCGGCTCTATTCAGCTCTTTTCTACTCTACTCGATTCCATTGCACACCATTCTACTCCATTCTACGCTCTTCTACTATACCCTACTGTAATTGATTCGATGGGATTCCATGCCATTCGACGCGATTTGTCTCGTTTCGTCTCCATTCAGCTTGATTCGACTCTGTTCTACTCTACTCTATTCTACTCTACACTATTCTGTTCTGCTCTACCCTTTTCTACTCTATTCTATTGTATCCTTTCCATTCTCTTCTACTGTGTTCAAGTCTACTCTCTTCTATCCTACCTAATCTAATCTATTCTACTGGATTCGATTCCACGCATCTCGATGCGATTCGGCTCAAATTGGCTCCTTTCCACTCCATTCATCCCCAGTCGGCTTAAATCGGTTCGATTCATCTCTAATCGGCTCTATTCGGCTCTAGTCAGCTCGAATAGACTCTATGCAGCTCTATTCGGCTCTATTAGACTCTACTCAACTCTATTATCTCTTTTCGACTCCATGCTACACCATTCTACTCCATCCTAAACTATTCTCTACTGTATTGTATTGTACTCTACCCTACTCTAGTCTATTCTAATTGATTGGATTGGATTGGATTGGAATTGATCAGATTCAGTGCAATTCGACGGGATTCGACGCGATACGTCACGATTCCACGGGATTCGGCGTGATTCGTCTTGGTTTCTATCCATTTAGCTCTTTTGGGCTCTATTTGGCTCTATTCGGCAATGTTCGACTCTACTCTACTCTACTCTTCTATACTCTGCTCTTCTCGACCCTATTCTTTCAGTTCTGTTCTCTTCTGTTCTGTTCTGTTCTACTGCACTCTATTCTACCCTACCCTACCCTACCCTAACTTAGCCTACTGTAATCTGTTCTATGCTATTCGACACACTTGAATGGGATTCGACCTGATTCGGGTCATATCGGCTCGATTCATCTCCTTTCTGCTCCATTAAACTCGATTCGGTTCTATTCGGCTCTTTTCCACTCTATTCGGCTCTTTTTGGCAGTAGTCGACTCTATTTGACTCTAGTCTACACGATTCTTTCTGTTCTGTTCTATTCTACTCTATTCTATTCTTCTCTACCCTACCCTAACCTTACCTTCCCCACACTAATCTATTTGATTCGATTCGACACATTTCAAACGACTCGACATGATTCATCTCGATTCACCTTGAATTTGGTCAATTCGGCTGTATTCAGCTCTGTTTGGCTCTTTTCGGCTCTCTTCAACTCGATTTGACTCTATTCTACTGGACCCGACTCTACTTAATTCTATTCTCTTCTTTCTATTGTGTTCTGTTGTGTTGTAGTCTAGCCTCTCCTGCCGTACCCTCCTCTACTCTAATCTATTCGATTCAACGCATTTCGACGCGATTCCATGTGATTAGGCTTGAATCGGCTCGATTTAGCTCTATTTGGCTTGAATTGGGTCAATTCGTCTCGATTCTGCTCAATTCAGCATAATTAGGCTCGAGTGAACCTTATTCAGCCCTGTTCAGCTCTACTCAACCCTTTCTACTTTATTTGTCTCTATTTGGCTCCATTCAACTCCCTTCCACACCATTCTACTCTTTTCTACTCTATTCTATTCTGTTCTACCCTACCCTACTCTAATCTATTCTAATCGATTCGATTCATCACGATTTGTCTCCTTTCCTCTCCATTCGAATCGATTCGGCTTGAATTGGATCTATTCATCTATATTCTGCACTACCCGACTCTGACTATTCCACTCTACTCAACTCTACTCCATTCTACTCTTGGTATTCTCTTCTGTTCTACTCTATTCTAGTCTTCTGTGCCCTTCCCTACTGAATCCCAGTCTAACCTACACTACTCTAATCTATTCAATTTAATTCGATTCCATTCAGTTTGACACCATTCGACCCGATTTGAGACAATTCGACGGGATTCGGTGAGATTCCGCGAGATTTGATGCGTTTTGGTGGGATTGGATGGAATTCGACGAGATCCGATGCAATAGGATGCAATTAAGTGTGTTTTGGCTCGATTTTGCTGGGTTCAGTTTGTCTCTATTTGGCTCATTTCAGCTCCACTAGGCTCCATTCATCCCGAATCTGGTCGACTCGACTCGATTCGGCTCATTTTGGCCATATTTGGTCCTATTCAGCGTTATTCGGCTCTATTCAACTCTTTTCTACTCTCTTCATCTGTGTTCGAATCCATTTGACTCCATTCCACACCATTCTATTCCATTCTACACTACTGTATTCTACAAAACCCTCCCCCACCCTAGCCTATCCTAATCTAGTCTGCTCTTTTCTAGTCTCCTTTTCTATTTTCTCTATTCCATCCTATGCTACTCTACCATACCCTACACTAAGCTAACCTACCCTGACCTATGCTGTTCTATTCTATTTCCTTCTATTTTCTCTCTTCCACCGTATGCTTCCCTACCCTATGCTACCGCACCGTACCATACTCTACTACTTAGGGTTACTCAATAAGGGTCCTAATTAAGGGGAGTAGTTCGGGCAAGGGTACTCCTTAAGGCAAGTGTACTAGTTCAGGCTACTAGTTAAGGCCAGGCTACTAGTTAAGGCCAGGCTACTAGTTAAGGCATGGGTACTTGTTGAGGGTACTGGTTAAGGCAAGGGTACCAGTTCAGGCTATTTGTTAAGGACATACTACTAGTGAAGGCAAGGGTACTAGTGAAGACTACTGGTTAAGGCAAGGGTACTTGTTAGTTCTACTAGTTAAGGCAAGGGTACTAGATTAGGCTAAGAGTTCAGGCAAGGGTACTCGTTCAGATTACTGACTTAGGGTACTATTCAAGACTAGTTGTCTAGGCTACTGCTCTATGCCACTAGTCTAGCTGACTAGTCCAGCTTACTAGTCTAGGCTTCTACTCTAGCCTTCTCTTGTCTACTCTAATGTAGTCTACTTGCATCTACCCTAGTCTTCCTATCATAAACTACCCTACCCTAACCTATTCTAATCTATTCCATTTGATTCGATTCAAAGCATTTCGATGCGACCGGACACCATCACGCTTGAGTCAGCTCGATTCCGCAACATCAGCTCGATTCAGCTCGATTTGGCTCGAATCGCTTCAATTCAGCTCGTTTCCACTCGGTTCAGCCTTATTCGGCCCTATTTGGCTCGATTCGACTCTTTTCTACTCTATTTGTCTCTGTTCGACTCCATTTGACTCCACTCTTCTCCATTCTACGCTATTCTACTCTATTCTGTTCTATTCTACCCTACGATACTCTAATCTATTCGATTGGATGCGATTCGAAGCAATTCGGTGTGATTCATCTCGTTTTGTTTCCATTTGACTCGATTCGGCCAGAATTGGCTCTATTCAGCTATATCCTGCACTCTTTGACTCTATTTGACTCAATTCTACTCTGCTCTACTCTTGTCTGCTTTACTCTCTCTACTCTACCCTACTGTACTATATTCTATTCTGTACTATTCTGTTCTATTCTACCCACCCGCCCCTCCCCTACCCTTCTCTAATCTATTTGATTAGATTCGATGTGACGTATTTCCACGCGATTTGACGCGATTAGGCTTGAATCAGCTCGATTCAGTTCGGATCGGCTCTATTCGGCTCGACGTGGCTCCATTTCACTCCATTCGGCTCGATTAGGCCCGAATTCCATCGATTCTGCTGGATTCTGCTCAATTAGGCCTTATTTGGGCCTATTCGGCCCTATTCTGCTCTATTAGACTCTTTTGTACTCTATTCCTATCTATCCGTCTCTATTGGACTCCGTTCAACTCCATTCCTCACTATTTTCCTCGATTCTATTCTACCCTTCCCTACCCTAATCTCTTCTAATCGATTCGATTTGATTTGACGCGATTCGAAGCAACCGGACGTGATTCGTCTCGTTTTGTCTCCACTCGGCTCAATTCGGCTATGTTCTCTCTCTTTGACTCTATTCTATTCTGTTGTATTCTTTCTGTTCTGTTCTATTCTCTCCTATTCTGTTGTACTCTATTCTATTCTACCCTACCCGACCCAACGGCACCCCACCCGAACCTACCCTACTTTAATCTATTGGATTCAATTCGATTCAGTGCAAAGCGATTTGATAGGACTTGACTGGATTCGGCAAGATCTGAAGGGATTTGATGAGATTCCATGCGACTCGACGTGATTCAGTAGGATTCTCTGAAGTTTGACGCAATTCGAAGTTATTCGACGTGATTCGATGGGATTCGACACGATATGAAGCGATTTGACCTTGTTTGATTCAAAACGATGTGACTCGACTCGATTCGACCTGATTCGATTCGACGCCGTTCGGTGACAGTCAGTGCGATTCTGCTTGATTCCGCTCGATTAGGTGTGATTTGGCAGTATACAGCTCTTTTCGGCTGTATTCAGCTCCATTCGTCTCTATTCAGCTTATTCGGCTCTATTCGACTGTATTCGACTCTACTCTTTTCCACTCTATTCTACTCGATTCTATTCCTTCTATTCTGTTCTAATCTCTTCTATTCCACTCTACTCTGTTCTATTCTCCCCTCCCCTCCCCTCCCCTTCTCTAATCTATACATCTCGATTGGATTTGACGCGTTGAACGCGATTCGAGGCGATGAAGCTTGAATCGGCTCGATTCGGCTCGATTTGGCTCTATTCGGCTCAGTTAGGCTCCATTCAGCTTGTTTTGGCTTGAATCGCTTCGAATCTGCTCGATTTGGCCTTCTTCGGCCCTATTCTGCTCTATTCGACTCTTTTCGACTCTCTTCGTTTCTACTTGACTCCATTCTACTCCATTCTATTCATTCCACACTATTCTACACTATTCTACTCTATTCTGCTCTACCCTACCCAACACCACTCTAATTTACTCTACTTGCTTCTACACGATTCCTCTCATTTTGTCTGCATTTGGCTCTATTCAGCTCTATTCTACTCTTCTCTACTCTATTGTATTGTTTCTACTCTGTTCTGTACTATTCTACTCTATTCTACCCTACCCTATGCTACCCAACTCTAAGGTATTGTAATCCACTTGATTGGATTTGATTCAACCCATTTCGACGCGATTCGGCTCGATTTGGCTCTGTTCAAATCTATTCTACTCTACTCTATTCCCCTCTACTCTACTCTAGCCTACTCTTTTCTGTATTCGTTCTGTGTTGTTCTGTTCTATTTTGTTGTGTTCTGTTCTGTTTTATGCTATTCTACTCTATTCTACCCTACTCTAGCCTACCCGAACCTCCCCTACTCTAGTCTATTGAATTGAATTCGAGAAATTTTGACGCGACTAGGGGCCGAATCGGTGTGATTCATGTCCATTCGGCTCCATTTGTCTCGAATAGTGTCGATTCAGCTCGATTAGGCTCGATTTGGCTCCATTAGGCTCGATTCACTGGATTCGGCTCGATTTCGCTCAATTCAGCTCGATTTGGCCCTCTTTGGCCCTATTCGGCTCTATTCAGCTCTTTTCTACTCTACTCGATTCCATTGCACACCATTCTACTCCATTCTACGCTCTTCTACTATACCCTACTGTAATTGATTCGATGGGATTCCATGCCATTCGACGCGATTTGTCTCGTTTCGTCTCCATTCAGCTTGATTCGACTCTGTTCTACTCTACTCTATTCTACTCTACACTATTCTGTTCTGCTCTACCCTTTTCTACTCTATTCTATTGTATCCTTTCCATTCTCTTCTACTGTGTTCAAGTCTACTCTCTTCTATCCTACCTAATCTAATCTATTCTACTGGATTCGATTCCACGCATCTCGATGCGATTCGGCTCAAATTGGCTCCTTTCCACTCCATTCATCCCCAGTCGGCTTAAATCGGTTCGATTCATCTCTAATCGGCTCTATTCGGCTCTAGTCAGCTCGAATAGACTCTATGCAGCTCTATTCGGCTCTATTAGACTCTACTCAACTCTATTATCTCTTTTCGACTCCATGCTACACCATTCTACTCCATCCTAAACTATTCTCTACTGTATTGTATTGTACTCTACCCTACTCTAGTCTATTCTAATTGATTGGATTGGATTGGATTGGAATTGATCAGATTCAGTGCAATTCGACGGGATTCGACGCGATACGGCACGATTCCACGGGATTCGGCGTGATTCGTCTTGGTTTCTATCCATTTAGCTCTTTTGGGCTCTATTTGGCTCTATTCGGCAATGTTCGACTCTACTCTACTCTACTCTTCTATACTCTGCTCTTCTCGACCCTATTCTTTCAGTTCTGTTCTCTTCTGTTCTGTTCTGTTCTACTGCACTCTATTCTACCCTACCCTACCCTACCCTAACTTAGCCTACTGTAATCTGTTCTATGCTATTCGACACACTTGAATGGGATTCGACCTGATTCGGGTCATATCGGCTCGATTCATCTCCTTTCTGCTCCATTAAACTCGATTCGGTTCTATTCGGCTCTTTTCCACTCTATTCGGCTCTTTTTGGCAGTAGTCGACTCTATTTGACTCTAGTCTACACGATTCTTTCTGTTCTGTTCTATTCTACTCTATTCTATTCTTCTCTACCCTACCCTAACCTTACCTTCCCCACACTAATCTATTTGATTCGATTCGACACATTTCAAACGACTCGACATGATTCATCTCGATTCACCTTGAATTTGGTCAATTCGGCTGTATTCAGCTCTGTTTGGCTCTTTTCGGCTCTCTTCAACTCGATTTGACTCTATTCTACTGGACCCGACTCTACTTAATTCTATTCTCTTCTTTCTATTGTGTTCTGTTGTGTTGTAGTCTAGCCTCTCCTGCCGTACCCTCCTCTACTCTAATCTATTCGATTCAACGCATTTCGACGCGATTCCATGTGATTAGGCTTGAATCGGCTCGATTTAGCTCTATTTGGCTTGAATTGGGTCAATTCGTCTCGATTCTGCTCAATTCAGCATAATTAGGCTCGAGTGAACCTTATTCAGCCCTGTTCAGCTCTACTCAACCCTTTCTACTTTATTTGTCTCTATTTGGCTCCATTCAACTCCCTTCCACACCATTCTACTCTTTTCTACTCTATTCTATTCTGTTCTACCCTACCCTACTCTAATCTATTCTAATCGATTCGATTCATCACGATTTGTCTCCTTTCCTCTCCATTCGAATCGATTCGGCTTGAATTGGATCTATTCATCTATATTCTGCACTACCCGACTCTGACTATTCCACTCTACTCAACTCTACTCCATTCTACTCTTGGTATTCTCTTCTGTTCTACTCTATTCTAGTCTTCTGTGCCCTTCCCTACTGAATCCCAGTCTAACCTACACTACTCTAATCTATTCAATTTAATTCGATTCCATTCAGTTTGACACCATTCGACCCGATTTGAGACAATTCGACGGGATTCGGTGAGATTCCGCGAGATTTGATGCGTTTTGGTGGGATTGGATGGAATTCGACAAGATCCGATGCAATAGGATGCAATTAAGTGTGTTTTGGCTCGATTTTGCTGGGTTCAGTTTGTCTCTATTTGGCTCATTTCAGCTCCACTAGGCTCCATTCATCCCGAATCTGGTCGACTCGACTCGATTCGGCTCATTTTGGCCATATTTGGTCCTATTCAGCGTTATTCGGCTCTATTCAACTCTTTTCTACTCTCTGCATCTCTGTTCGAATCCATTTGACTCCATTCCACACCATTCTATTCCATTCTACACTACTGTATTCTACAAAACCCTCCCCCACCCTAGCCTATCCTAATCTAGTCTGCTCTTTTCTAGTCTCCTTTTCTATTTTCTCTATTCCATCCTATGCTACTCTACCATACCCTACACTAAGCTAACCTACCCTGACCTATGCTGTTCTATTCTATTTCCTTCTATTTTCTCTCTTCCACCGTATGCTTCCCTACCCTATGCTACCGCACCGTACCATACTCTACTACTTAGGGTTACTCAATAAGGGTCCTAATTAAGGGGAGTAGTTCGGGCAAGGGTACTCCTTAAGGCAAGTGTACTAGTTCAGGCTACTAGTTAAGGCCAGGGTACTAGTTAAGGCCAGGCTACTAGTTAAGGCATGGGTACTTGTTGAGGGTACTGGTTAAGGCAAGGGTACCAGTTCAGGCTGCTTGTTAAGGACATACTACTAGTGATGGCAAGGGTACTAGTGAAGACTACTAGTTAAGGCAAGGGTACTAGATTAGGCTAAGAGTTCAGGCAAGGGTACTCGTTCAGATTACTGACTTAGGGTACTATTCTAGACTAGTTGTCTAGGCTACTGCTCTATGCCACTAGTCTAGCTTACTAGTCCAGCTTATTAGTCTAGGCTTCTACTCTAGCCTTCTCTTGTCTACTCTAATGTAGTCTACTTGCATCTACCCTAGTCTTCCTATCATAAACTACCCTACCCTAACCTATTCCAATCGATTCCATTTGATTCGATTTAAAGCATTTCCATGCGACTGGACACCATCACGCTTGAGTCGGCTGGATTCCGCAACATCAGCTCGATTCAGCTCGAATCGCTTCAATTCAGCTCGTTTCCACACGGTTCAGCCTTATTCGGCCCTATTTGGCTCGATTCGACTCTTTTCTACTCTATTTGTCTCTGTTCGACTCCATTTGACTCCACTCTTCTCCATTCTACGCTATTCTACTCTATTCTGTTCTATTCTACCCTACGATACTCTAATCTATTCGATTGGATGCGATTCGAAGCAATTCGGTGTGATTCATCTCGTTTTGTTTCCATTAGACTCGATTCGGCCAGAATTGGCTCTATTCAGCTATATCCTGCACTCTTTGACTCTATTTGACTCAATTCTACTCTGCTCTACTCTTGTCTGCTTTACTCTCTCTACTCTACCCTACTGTACTATATTCTATTCTGTATTATTCTGTTCTATTCTACCCACCCGCCCCTCCCCTCCCCTTCCCTAATCTATTTGATTAGATTCGATGTGATGTATTTCCACGCGATTTGACGCGATTAGGCTTGAATCAGCTCGATTCAGTTCGGATCGGCTCTATTCGGCTCGACGTGGCTCCATTTCACTCCATTCGGCTCGATTAGGCCCGAATTCCATCGATTCTGCTGGATTCTGCTCAATTAGGCCTTATTTGGGCCTATTCGGCCCTATTCTGCTCTATTAGACTCTTTTGTACTCTATTCATATCTATCCGTCTCTATTGGACTCCGTTCAACTCCATTCCTCACTATTTTCCTCGATTCTATTCTACCCTTCCCTACCCTAATCTCTTCTAATCGATTCGATTTGATTTGACGCGATTCGAAGCAACCGGACGTGATTCGTCTCGTTTTGTCTCCACTCGGCTCAATTCGGCTATGTTCTCTCTCTTTGACTCTATTCTATTCTGTTGTATTCTTTCTGTTCTGTTCTATTCTCTCCTATTCTGTTGTACTCTAGTCTATTCTACCCTACCCGACCCAACGGCACCCCACCCGAACCTACCCTACTTTAATCTATTGGATTCAATTCGATTCCGTGCAAAGCGATTTGATAGGACTTGAGTGGATTCGGCAAATCTGAAGGGATCTGATGAGATTCCATGCGACTCGACGTGATTCAGTAGGATTCTCTGAGGTTTGACGCAATTCGAAGTTATTCGACGTGATTCGACGGAATTCGACACGATATGAAGCGATTTGACCTTGTTTGATTCAAAACGATGTGACTCGACTCGATTCGACCTGATTCGATTTGACGCTGTTCGGTGACAGTGCGATTCTGCTTGATTCCGCTCGATTAGGTGTGATTCGGCAGTATACAGCTCTTTTCGGCTGTATTCAGCTCCATTCGTCTGTATTCAGCTTATTCGGCTCTATTCGACTGTATTCGACTCTACTCTTTTCCACTCTATTCTACTCGATTCTATTTCTTCTATTCTGTTCTAATCTCTTCTATTCCACTCTCCTCTGTTCTATTCTCCCCTCCTCTCCCCTCCCCTTCTCTAATCTATACATCTCGATTGGATTTGACGCGTTGAACGCGATTCGAGGCGATGAAGCTTGAATCGGCTCGATTCGGCTCGATTTGGCTCTATTCGGCTCAGTTAGGCTCCATTCAGCTTGTTTTGGCTTGAATCGCTTCGAATCTGCTCGATTTGGCCTTCTTCGGCCCTATTCTGCTCTATTCGACTCTTTTCGACTCTCTTCGTTTCTACTTGACTCCATTCTACTCCATTCTATTCATTCCACACTATTCTACACTATTCTACTCTATTCTGCTCTACCCTACCCAACACCACTCTAATTTACTCTACTTGCTTCTACACGATTCCTCTCATTTTGTCTGCATTTGGCTCTATTCAGCTCTATTCTACTCTTCTCTACTCTATTGTATTGTTTCTACTCTGTTCTGTACTATTCTACTCTATTCTACCCTACCCTATGCTACCCAACTCTAAGGTATTGTAATCCACTTGATTGGATTTGATTCAACCCATTTCGACGCGATTCGGCTCGATTTGGCTCTGTTCAAATCTATTCTACTCTACTCTATTCCCCTCTACTCTACTCTAGCCTACTCTTTTCTGTATTCGTTCTGTGTTGTTCTGTTCTATTTTGTTGTGTTCTGTTCTGTTTTATGCTATTCTACTCTATTCTACCCTACTCTAGCCTACCCGAACCTCCCCTACTCTAGTCTATTCAATTGAATTCGAGAAATTTTGACGCGACTAGGGGCCGAATCGGTGTGATTCATGTCCATTCGGCTCCATTTGTCTCGAATAGTGTCGATTCAGCTCGATTAGGCTCGATTTGGCTCCATTAGGCTCGATTCACTGGATTCGGCTCGATTTTGCTCAATTCAGCTCGATTTGGCCCTCTTTGGCCCTATTCGGCTCTATTCAGTTCTTTTCTACTCTACTCGATTCCATTGCACACCATTCTACTCCATTCTACGCTCTTCTACTATACCCTACTGTAATTGATTCCATGGGATTCCATGCCATTCGACGCGATTTGTCTCGTTTCGTCTCCATTCAGCTTGATTCGACTCTGTTCTACTCTACTCTATTCTACTCTACACTATTCTGCTCTGCTCTACCCTTTTCTACTCTATTCTATTGTATCCTTTCCATTCTCTTCTACTGTGTTCAAGTCTACTCTATTCCATCCTACCCTAATCTAATCTATTCTACTGGATTCGATTCCACGCATCTCGATGCGATTCGGCTCAAATCGGCTCCTTTCCACTCCATTCATCCCCAGTCGGCTTAAATCGGTTCGATTCAGCTCTAATCGGCTCCATTCGGCTCTAGTCAGCTCGAATAGACTCTATGCAGCTCTATTCGGCTCTATTAGACTCTACTCAACTCTATTATCTCTTTTCGACTCCATGCTACACCATTCTACTCCATCCTAAACTATTCTCTACTGTATTGTATTGTACTCTACCCTACTCTAGTCTATTCTAATTGATTGGATTGGATTGGATTGGAATTGATCAGATTCAGTGCAATTCGACGGGATTCGACGCGATACGGCACGATTCCAGGGGATTCGGCGTGATTCGTCTTGGTTTCTATCCATTTAGCTCTTTTGGGCTCTATTTGGCTCTATTCGGCAATGTTCGACTCTACTCTACTCTACTCTTCTATACTCTGCTCTTCTCGACCCTATTCTTTCAGTTCTGTTCTCTTCTGTTCTGTTCTGTTCTACTGCACTCTATTCTACCCTACCCTACCCTAACTTAGCCTACTGTAATCTGTTCTATGCTATTCGACACACTTGAATGGGATTCGACCTGATTCGGGTCATATCGGCTCGATTCATCTCCTTTCTGCTCCATTAAACTCGATTCGGTTCTATTCGGCTCTTTTCCACTCTATTCGGCTCTTTTTGGCAGTAGTCGACTCTATTTGACTCTAGTCTACACGATTCTTTCTGTTCTGTTCTATTCTACTCTATTCTATTCTTCTCTACCCTACCCTAACCTTACCTTCCCCACACTAATCTATTTGATTCGATTCGACACATTTCAAACGACTCGACATGATTCATCTCGATTCACCTTGAATTTGGTCAATTCGGCTGTATTCAGCTCTGTTTGGCTCTTTTCGGCTCTCTTCAACTCGATTTGACTCTATTCTACTGGACCCGACTCTACTTAATTCTATTCTCTTCTTTCTATTGTGTTCTGTTGTGTTGTAGTCTAGCCTCTCCTGCCGTACCCTCCTCTACTCTAATCTATTCGATTCAACGCATTTCGACGCGATTCCATGTGATTAGGCTTGAATCGGCTCGATTTAGCTCTATTTGGCTTGAATTGGGTCAATTCATCTCGATTCTGCTCAATTCAGCATAATTAGGCTCGAGTGAACCTTATTCAGCCCTGTTCAGCTCTACTCAACCCTTTCTACTTTATTTGTCTCTATTTGGCTCCATTCAACTCCCTTCCACACCATTCTACTCTTTTCTACTCTATTCTATTCTGTTCTACCCTACCCTACTCTAATCTATTCTAATCGATTCGATTCATCACGATTTGTCTCCTTTCCTCTCCATTCGAATCGATTCGGCTTGAATTGGATCTATTCATCTATATTCTGCACTACCCGACTCTGACTATTCCACTCTACTCAACTCTACTCCATTCTACTCTTGGTATTCTCTTCTGTTCTACTCTATTCTAGTCTTCTGTGCCCTTCCCTACTGAATCCCAGTCTAACCTACACTACTCTAATCTATTCAATTTAATTCGATTCCATTCAGTTTGACACCATTCGACCCGATTTGAGACAATTCGACGGGATTCGGTGAGATTCCGCGAGATTTGATGCGTTTTGGTGGGATTGGATGGAATTCGACGAGATCCGATGCAATAGGATGCAATTAAGTGTGTTTTGGCTCGATTTTGCTGGGTTCAGTTTGTCTCTATTTGGCTCATTTCAGCTCCACTAGGCTCCATTCATCCCGAATCTGGTCGACTCGACTCGATTCGGCTCATTTTGGCCATATTTGGTCCTATTCGGCGTTATTCGGCTCTATTCAACTCTTTTCTACTCTCTGCATCTCTGTTCGAATCCATTTGACTCCATTCCACACCATTCTATTCCATTCTACACTACTGTATTCTACAAAACCCTCCCCCACCCTAGCCTATCCTAATCTAGTCTGCTCTTTTCTAGTCTCCTTTTCTATTTTCTCTATTCCATCCTATGCTACTCTACCATACCCTACACTAAGCTAACCTACCCTGACCTATGCTGTTCTATTCTATTTCCTTCTATTTTCTCTCTTCCACCGTATGCTTCCCTACCCTATGCTACCCCACCGTACCATACTCTACTACTTAGGGTTACTCAATAAGGGTCCTAATTAAGGGGAGTAGTTCGGGCAAGGGTACTCCTTAAGGCAAGTGTACTAGTTCAGGCTACTAGTTAAGGCCAGGCTACTAGTTAAGGCCAGGCTACTAGTTAAGGCATGGGTACTTGTTGAGGGTACTGGTTAAGGCAAGGGTACCAGTTCAGGCTATTTGTTAAGGACATACTACTAGTGAAGGCAAGGGTACTAGTGAAGACTCCTGGTTAAGGCAAGGGTACTTGTTAGTTCTACTAGTTAAGGCAAGGGTACTAGATTAGGCTAAGAGTTCAGGCAAGGGTACTCGTTCAGATTACTGACTTAGGGTACTATTCAAGACTAGTTGTCTAGGCTACTGCTCTATGCCACTAGTCTAGCTGACTAGTCCAGCTTACTAGTCTAGGCTTCTACTCTAGCCTTCTCTTGTCTACTCTAATGTAGTCTACTTGCATCTACCCTAGTCTTCCTATCATAAACTACCCTACCCTAACCTATTCTAATCGATTCCATTTGATTCGATTCAAAGCATTTCCATGCGACCGGACACCATCACGCTTGAGTCAGCTCGATTCCGCAACATCAGCTCGATTCAGCTCGATTTGGCTCGAATCGCTTCAATTCAGCTCGTTTCCACTCGGTTCAGCCTTATTCGGCCCTATTTGGCTCGATTCGACTCTTTTCTACTCTATTTGTCTCTGTTCGACTCCATTTGACTCCACTCTTCTCCATTCTACGCTATTCTACTCTATTCTGTTCTATTCTACCCTACGATACTCTAATCTATTCGATTGGATGCGATTCGAAGCAATTCGGTGTGATTCATCTCGTTTTGTTTCCATTTGACTCGATTCGGCCAGAATTGGCTCTATTCAGCTATATCCTGCACTCTTTGACTCTATTTGACTCAATTCTACTCTGCTCTACTCTTGTCTGCTTTACTCTCTCTACTCTACCCTACTGTACTATATTCTATTCTGTACTATTCTGTTCTATTCTACCCACCCGCCCCTCCCCTACCCTTCTCTAATCTATTTGATTAGATTCGATGTGACGTATTTCCACGCGATTTGACGCGATTAGGCTTGAATCAGCTCGATTCAGTTCGGATCGGCTCTATTCGGCTCGACGTGGCTCCATTTCACTCCATTCGGCTCGATTAGGCCCGAATTCCATCGATTCTGCTAGATTCTGCTCAATTAGGCCTTATTTGGGCCTATTCGGCCCTATTCTGCTCTATTAGACTCTTTTGTACTCTATTCCTATCTATCCGTCTCTATTGGACTCCGTTCAACTCCATTCCTCACTATTTTCCTCGATTCTATTCTACCCTTCCCTACCCTAATCTCTTCTAATCGATTCGATTTGATTTGACGCGATTCGAAGCAACCGGACGTGATTCGTCTCGTTTTGTCTCCACTCGGCTCAATTCGGCTATGTTCTCTCTCTTTGACTCTATTCTATTCTGTTGTATTCTTTCTGTTCTGTTCTATTCTCTCCTATTCTGTTGTACTCTATTCTATTCTACCCTACCCGACCCAACGGCACCCCACCCGAACCTACCCTACTTTAATCTATTGGATTCAATTCGATTCAGTGCAAAGCGATTTGATAGGACTTGACTGGATTTGGCAAGATCTGAAGGGATTTGATGAGATTCCATGCGACTCGACGTGATTCAGTAGGATTCTCTGAAGTTTGACGCAATTCGAAGTTATTCGACGTGATTCGATGGGATTCGACACGATATGAAGCGATTTGACCTTGTTTGATTCAAAACGATGTGACTCGACTCGATTCGACCTGATTCGATTTGACGCTGTTCGGTGACAGTCAGTGCGATTCTGCTTGATTCCGCTCGATTAGGTGTGATTTGGCAGTATACAGCTCTTTTCGGCTGTATTCAGCTCCATTCGTCTCTATTCAGCTTATTCGGCTCTATTCGACTGTATTCGACTCTACTCTTTTCCACTCTATTCTACTCGATTCTATTCCTTCTATTCTGTTCTAATCTCTTCTATTCCACTCTACTCTGTTCTATTCTCCCCTCCCCTCCCCTCCCCTTCTCTAATCTATACATCTCGATTGGATTTGACGCGTTGAACGCGATTCGAGGCGATGAAGCTTGAATCGGCTCGATTCGGCTCGATTTGGCTCTATTCGGCTCAGTTAGGCTCCATTCAGCTTGTTTTGGCTTGAATCGCTTCGAATCTGCTCGATTTGGCCTTCTTCGGCCCTATTCTGCTCTATTCGACTCTTTTCGACTCTCTTCGTTTCTACTTGACTCCATTCTACTCCATTCTATTCATTCCACACTATTCTACACTATTCTACTCTATTCTGCTCTACCCTACCCAACACCACTCTAATTTACTCTACTTGCTTCTACACGATTCCTCATTTTGTCTGCATTTGGCTCTATTCAGCTCTATTCTACTCTTCTCTACTCTATTGTATTGTTTCTACTCTGTTCTGTACTATTCTACTCTATTCTACCCTACCCTATGCTACCCAACTCTAAGGTATTGTAATCCACTTGATTGGATTTGATTCAACCCATTTCGACGTGATTCGGCTCGATTTGGCTCTGTTCAAATCTATTCTACTCTACTCTATTCCCCTCTACTCTACTCTAGCCTACTCTTTTCTGTATTCGTTCTGTGTTGTTCTGTTCTATTTTGTTGTGTTCTGTTCTGTTTTATGCTATTCTACTCTATTCTACCCTACTCTAGCCTACCCGAACCTCCCCTACTCTAGTCTATTCAATTGAATTCGAGAAATTTTGACGCGACTAGGGGCCGAATCGGTGTGATTCATGTCCATTCGGCTCCATTTGTCTCGAATAGTGTCGATTCAGCTCGATTAGGCTCGATTTGGCTCCATTAGGCTCGATTCACTGGATTCGGCTCGATTTCGCTCAATTCAGCTCGATTTGGCCCTCTTTGGCCCTATTCGGCTCTATTCAGCTCTTTTCTACTCTACTCGATTCCATTGCACACCATTCTACTCCATTCTACGCTCTTCTACTATACCCTACTGTAATTGATTCGATGGGATTCCATGCCATTCGACGCGATTTGTCTCGTTTCGTCTCCATTCAGCTTGATTCGACTCTGTTCTACTCTACTCTATTCTACTCTACACTATTCTGTTCTGCTCTACCCTTTTCTACTCTATTCTATTGTATCCTTTCCATTCTCTTCTACTGTGTTCAAGTCTACTCTCTTCTATCCTACCTAATCTAATCTATTCTACTGGATTTGATTCCACGCATCTCGATGCGATTCGGCTCAAATTGGCTCCTTTCCACTCCATTCATCCCCAGTCGGCTTAAATCGGTTCGATTCATCTCTAATCGGCTCTATTCGGCTCTAGTCAGCTCGAATAGACTCTATGCAGCTCTATTCGGCTCTATTAGACTCTACTCAACTCTATTATCTCTTTTCGACTCCATGCTACACCATTCTACTCCATCCTAAACTATTCTCTACTGTATTGTATTGTACTCTACCCTACTCTAGTCTATTCTAATTGATTGGATTGGATTGGATTGGAATTGATCAGATTCAGTGCAATTCGACGGGATTCGACGCGATACGGCACGATTCCACGGGATTCGGCGTGATTCGTCTTGGTTTCTATCCATTTAGCTCTTTTGGGCTCTATTTGGCTCTATTCGGCAATGTTCGACTCTACTCTACTCTACTCTTCTATACTCTGCTCTTCTCGACCCTATTCTTTCAGTTCTGTTCTCTTCTGTTCTGTTCTGTTCTACTGCACTCTATTCTACCCTACCCTACCCTACCCTAACTTAGCCTACTGTAATCTGTTCTATGCTATTCGACACACTTGAATGGGATTCGACCTGATTCGGGTCATATCGGCTCGATTCATCTCCTTTCTGCTCCATTAAACTCGATTCGGTTCTATTCGGCTCTTTTCCACTCTATTCGGCTCTTTTTGGCAGTAGTCGACTCTAGTTGACTCTAGTCTACACGATTCTTTCTGTTCTGTTCTATTCTACTCTATTCTATTCTTCTCTACCCTACCCTAACCTTACCTTCCCCACACTAATCTATTTGATTCGATTCGACACATTTCAAACGACTCGACATGATTCATCTCGATTCACCTTGAATTTGGTCAATTCGGCTGTATTCAGCTGTTTGGCTCTTTTCGGCTCTCTTCAACTCGATTTGACTCTATTCTACTGGACCCGACTCTACTTAATTCTATTCTCTTCTTTCTATTGTGTTCTGTTGTGTTGTAGTCTAGCCTCTCCTGCCGTACCCTCCTCTACTCTAATCTATTCGATTCAACGCATTTCGACGCGATTCCATGTGATTAGGCTTGAATCGGCTCGATTTAGCTCTATTTGGCTTGAATTGGGTCAATTCGTCTCGATTCTGCTCAATTCAGCATAATTAGGCTCGAGTGAACCTTATTCAGCCCTGTTCAGCTCTACTCAACCCTTTCTACTTTATTTGTCTCTATTTGGCTCCATTCAACTCCCTTCCACACCATTCTACTCTTTTCTACTCTATTCTATTCTGTTCTACCCTACCCTACTCTAATCTATTCTAATCGATTCGATTCATCACGATTTGTCTCCTTTCCTCTCCATTCGAATCGATTCGGCTTGAATTGGATCTATTCATCTATATTCTGCACTACCCGACTCTGACTATTCCACTCTACTCAACTCTACTCCATTCTACTCTTGGTATTCTCTTCTGTTCTACTCTATTCTAGTCTTCTGTGCCCTTCCCTACTGAATCCCAGTCTAACCTACACTACTCTAATCTATTCAATTTAATTCGATTCCATTCAGTTTGACACCATTCGACCCGATTTGAGACAATTCGACGGGATTCGGTGAGATTCTGCGAGATTTGATGCATTTTGGTGGGATTGGATGGAATTCGACGAGATCCGGTGCAATAGGATGCAATTAAGTGTGTTTTGGCTCGATTTTGCTGGGTTCAGTTTGTCTCTATTTGCCTCGTTTCAGCTCCACTAGGCTCCATTCATCCCGAATCTGGTCGACTCGACTCGATTCGGCTCATTTTGGCCATATGTGGTCCTATTCAGCGTTATTCGGCTCTATTCAACTCTTTTCTACTCTCTGCATCTCTGTTCGAATCCATTTGACTCCATTCCACACCATTCTATTCCATTCTACACTACTGTATTCTACAAAACCCTCCCCCACCCTAGCCTATCCTAATCTAGTCTGCTCTTTTCTAGTCTCCTTTTCTATTTTCTCTATTCCATCCTATGCTACTCTACCATACCCTACACTAAGCTAACCTACCCTGACCTATGCTGTTCTATTCTATTTCCTTCTATTTTCTCTCTTCCACCGTATGCTTCCCTACCCTATGCTACCGCACCGTACCATACTCTACTACTTAGGGTTACTCAATAAGGGTCCTAATTAAGGGGAGTAGTTCGGGCAAGGGTACTCCTTAAGGCAAGTGTACTAGTTCAGGCTACTAGTTAAGGCCAGGGTACTAGTTAAGGCCAGGCTACTAGTTAAGGCATGGGTACTTGTTGAGGGTACTGGTTAAGGCAAGGGTACCAGTTCAGGCTGCTTGTTAAGGACATACTACTAGTGAAGGCAAGGGTACTAGTGAAGACTACTAGTTAAGGCAAGGGTACTAGATTAGGCTAAGAGTTCAGGCAAGGGTACTCGTTCAGATTACTGACTTAGGGTACTATTCTAGACTAGTTGTCTAGGCTACTGCTCTATGCCACTAGTCTAGCTTACTAGTCCAGCTTATTAGTCTAGGCTTCTACTCTAGCCTTCTCTTGTCTACTCTAATGTAGTTTACTTGCATCTACCCTAGTCTTCCTATCATAAACTACCCTACCCTAACCTATTCCAATCGATTCCATTTGATTCGATTCAAAGCATTTCCATGCGACTGGACACCATCACGCTTGAGTCGGCTGGATTCCGCAACATCAGCTCGATTCAGCTCGAATCGCTTCAATTCAGCTCGTTTCCACACGGTTCAGCCTTATTCGGCCCTATTTGGCTCGATTCGACTCTTTTCTACTCTATTTGTCTCTGTTCGACTCCATTTGACTCCACTCTTCTCCATTCTACGCTATTCTACTCTATTCTGTTCTATTCTACCCTACGATACTCTAATCTATTCGATTGGATGCGATTCGAAGCAATTCGGTGTGATTCATCTCGTTTTGTTTCCATTAGACTCGATTCGGCCAGAATTGGCTCTATTCAGCTATATCCTGCACTCTTTGACTCTATTTGACTCAATTCTACTCTGCTCTACTCTTGTCTGCTTTACTCTCTCTACTCTACCCTACTGTACTATATTCTATTCTGTACTATTCTGTTCTATTCTACCCACCCGCCCCTCCCCTCCCCTTCCCTAATCTATTTGATTAGATTCGATGTGATGTATTTCCACGCGATTTGACGCGATTAGGCTTGAATCAGCTCGATTCAGTTCGGATCGGCTCTATTCGGCTCGACGTGGCTCCATTTCACTCCATTCGGCTCGATTAGGCCCGAATTCCATCGATTCTGCTGGATTCTGCTCAATTAGGCCTTATTTGGGCCTATTCGGCCCTATTCTGCTCTATTAGACTCTTTTGTACTCTATTCCTATCTATCCGTCTCTATTGGACTCCGTTCAACTCCATTCCTCACTATTTTCCTCGATTCTATTCTACCCTTCCCTACCCTAATCTCTTCTAATCGATTCGATTTGATTTGACGCGATTCGAAGCAACCGGACGTGATTCGTCTCGTTTTGTCTCCACTCGGCTCAATTCGGCTATGTTCTCTCTCTTTGACTCTATTCTATTCTGTTGTATTCTTTCTGTTCTGTTCTATTCTCTCCTATTCTGTTGTACTCTAGTCTATTCTACCCTACCCGACCCAACGGCACCCCACCCGAACCTACCCTACTTT
Source organism: Loxodonta africana (assembly GCF_030014295.1). Classification (NCBI taxonomy): domain Eukaryota; kingdom Metazoa; phylum Chordata; class Mammalia; order Proboscidea; family Elephantidae; genus Loxodonta; species Loxodonta africana. The sequence goes on along the minus strand of NW_026975207.1, from coordinate 1,722,406 downwards.
AATCTATTGGATTCAATTCGATTCCGTGCAACGCGATTTGATAGGACTTGACTGGATTCGGCAAATCTGAAGGGATCTGATGAGATTCCATGCGACTCGACGTGATTCAGTAGGATTCTCTGAGGTTTGACGCAATTCGAAGTTATTCGACGTGATTCGACGGAATTCGACACGATATGAAGCGATTTGACCTTGTTTGATTCAAAACGATGTGACTCGACTCGATTCGACCTGATTCGATTTGACGCTGTTCGGTGACAGTGCGATTCTGCTTGATTCCGCTCGATTAGGTGTGATTCGGCAGTATACAGCTCTTTTCGGCTGTATTCAGCTCCATTCGTCTCTATTCAGCTTATTCGGCTCTATTCGACTGTATTCGACTCTACTCTTTTCCACTCTATTCTACTCGATTCTATTTCTTCTATTCTGTTCTAATCTCTTCTATTCCACTCTCCTCTGTTCTATTCTCCCCTCCTCTCCCCTCCCCTTCTCTAATCTATACATCTCGATTGGATTTGACGCGTTGAACGCGATTCGAGGCGATGAAGCTTGAATCGGCTCGATTCGGCTCGATTCGGCTCTATTCGGCTCAGTTAGGCTCCATTCAGCTTGTTTTGGCTTGAATCGCTTCGAATCTGCTCGATTTGGCCTTCTTCGGCCCTATTCTGCTCTATTCGACTCTTTTCGACTCTCTTCGTTTCTACTTGACTCCATTCTACTCCATTCTATTCATTCCACACTATTCTACACTATTCTACTCTATTCTGCTCTACCCTACCCAACACCACTCTAATTTACTCTACTTGCTTCTACACGATTCCTCTCATTTTGTCTGCATTTGGCTCTATTCAGCTCTATTCTACTCTTCTCTACTCTATTGTATTGTTTCTACTCTGTTCTGTACTATTCTACTCTATTCTACCCTACCCTATGCTACCCAACTCTAAGGTATTGTAATCCACTTGATTGGATTTGATTCAACCCATTTCGACGCGATTCGGCTCGATTTGGCTCTGTTCAAATCTATTCTACTCTACTCTATTCCCCTCTACTCTACTCTAGCCTACTCTTTTCTGTATTCGTTCTGTGTTGTTGTGTTCTATTTTGTTGTGTTCTCTTCTGTTTTGTTCTATTCTACTCGATTCTACCCTACTCTAGCCTACCTGAACCTCCCCTACTCTAGCCTATTCAATTGAATTCGAGAAATTTTGACGCGACTAGGGGCCAAATCGGTGTGATTCATGTCCATTCGGCTCCATTTGTCTCGAATAGTGTCGATTCAGCTCGATTAGGCTCGATTTGGCTCCATTAGGCTCGATTCACTGGATTCGGCTCGATTTCGCTCAATTCAGCTCGATTTGGCCCTCTTTGGCCCTATTCGGCTCTATTCAGCTCTTTTCTACTCTACTCGATTCCATTGCACACCATTCTACTCCATTCTACGCTCTTCTACTATACCCTACTGTAATTGATTCGATGGGATTCCATGCCATTCGACGCGATTTGTCTCGTTTCGACTCCATTCAGCTTGATTCGACTCTGTTCTACTCTACTCTATTCTACTCTACACTATTCTGTTCTGCTCTACCCTTTTCTACTCTATTCTATTGTATCCTTTCCATTCTCTTCTACTGTGTTCAAGTCTACTCTCTTCTATCCTACCTAATCTAATCTATTCTACTGGATTCGATTCCACGCATCTCGATGCGATTCGGCTCAAATTGGCTCCTTTCCACTCCATTCATCCCCAGTCGGCTTAAATCGGTTCGATTCATCTCTAATCGGCTCTATTCGGCTCTAGTCAGCTCGAATAGACTCTATGCAGCTCTATTCGGCTCTATTAGACTCTACTCAACTCTATTATCTCTTTTCGACTCCATGCTACACCATTCTACTCCATCCTAAACTATTCTCTACTGTATTGTATTGTACTCTACCCTACTCTAGTCTATTCTAATTGATTGGATTGGATTGGATTGGAATTGATCAGATTCAGTGCAATTCGACGGGATTCGACGCGATACGGCACGATTCCACGGGATTCGGCGTGATTCGTCTTGGTTTCTATCCATTTAGCTCTTTTGGGCTCTATTTGGCTCTATTCGGCAATGTTCGACTCTACTCTACTCTACTCTTCTATACTCTGCTCTTCTCGACCCTATTCTTTCAGTTCTGTTCTCTTCTGTTCTGTTCTGTTCTACTGCACTCTATTCTACCCTACCCTACCCTACCCTAACTTAGCCTACTGTAATCTGTTCTATGCTATTCGACACACTTGAATGGGATTCGACCTGATTCGGGTCATATCGGCTCGATTCATCTCCTTTCTGCTCCATTAAACTCGATTCGGTTCTATTCGGCTCTTTTCCACTCTATTCGGCTCTTTTTGGCAGTAGTCGACTCTATTTGACTCTAGTCTACACGATTCTTTCTGTTCTGTTCTATTCTACTCTATTCTATTCTTCTCTACCCTACCCTAACCTTACCTTCCCCACACTAATCTATTTGATTCGATTCGACACATTTCAAACGACTCGACATGATTCATCTCGATTCACCTTGAATTTGGTCAATTCGGCTGTATTCAGCTCTGTTTGGCTCTTTTCGGCTCTCTTCAACTCGATTTGACTCTATTCTACTGGACCCGACTCTACTTAATTCTATTCTCTTCTTTCTATTGTGTTCTGTTGTGTTGTAGTCTAGCCTCTCCTGCCGTACCCTCCTCTACTCTAATCTATTCGATTCAACGCATTTCGACGCGATTCCATGTGATTAGGCTTGAATCGGCTCGATTTAGCTCTATTTGGCTTGAATTGGGTCAATTCGTCTCGATTCTGCTCAATTCAGCATAATTAGGCTCGAGTGAACCTTATTCAGCCCTGTTCAGCTCTACTCAACCCTTTCTACTTTATTTGTCTCTATTTGGCTCCATTCAACTCCCTTCCACACCATTCTACTCTTTTCTACTCTATTCTATTCTGTTCTACCCTACCCTACTCTAATCTATTCTAATCGATTCGATTCATCACGATTTGTCTCCTTTCCTCTCCATTCGAATCGATTCGGCTTGAATTGGATCTATTCATCTATATTCTGCACTACCCGACTCTGACTATTCCACTCTACTCAACTCTACTCCATTCTACTCTTGGTATTCTCTTCTGTTCTACTCTATTCTAGTCTTCTGTGCCCTTCCCTACTGAATCCCAGTCTAACCTACACTACTCTAATCTATTCAATTTAATTCGATTCCATTCAGTTTGACACCATTCGACCCGATTTGAGACAATTCGACGGGATTCGGTGAGATTACGCGAGATTTGATGCGTTTTGGTGGGATTGGATGGAATTCGACGAGATCCGATGCAATAGGATGCAATTAAGTGTGTTTTGGCTCGATTTTGCTGGGTTCAGTTTGTCTCTATTTGGCTCATTTCAGCTCCACTAGGCTCCATTCATCCCGAATCTGGTCGACTCGACTCGATTCGGCTCATTTTGGCCATATTTGGTCCTATTCAGCGTTATTCGGCTCTATTCAACTCTTTTCTACTCTCTGCATCTCTGTTCGAATCCATTTGACTCCATTCCACACCATTCTATTCCATTCTACACTACTGTATTCTACAAAACCCTCCCCCACCCTAGCCTATCCTAATCTAGTCTACTCTTTTCTAGTCTCCTTTTCTATTTTCTCTATTCCGTCCTATGCTACTCTACCATACCCTACACTAAGCTAACCTACCCTGACCTATGCTGTTCTATTCTATTTCCTTCTATTTTCTCTCTTCCACCGTATGCTTCCCTACCCTATGCTACCGCACCGTACCATACTCTACTACTTAGGGTTACTCAATAAGGGTCCTAATTAAGGGGAGTAGTTCGGGCAAGGGTACTCCTTAAGGCAAGTGTACTAGTTCAGGCTACTAGTTAAGGCCAGGGTACTAGTTAAGGCCAGGCTACTAGTTAAGGCATGGGTACTTGTTGAGGGTACTGGTTAAGGCAAGGGTACCAGTTCAGGCTGCTTGTTAAGGACATACTACTAGTGAAGGCAAGGGTACTAGTGAAGACTACTAGTTAAGGCAAGGGTACTAGATTAGGCTAAGAGTTCAGGCAAGGGTACTCGTTCAGATTACTGACTTAGGGTACTATTCTAGACTAGTTGTCTAGGCTACTGCTCTATGCCACTAGTCTAGCTTACTAGTCCAGCTTATTAGTCTAGGCTTCTACTCTAGCCTTCTCTTGTCTACTCTAATGTAGTTTACTTGCATCTACCCTAGTCTTCCTATCATAAACTACCCTACCCTAACCTATTCCAATCGATTCCATTTGATTCGATTCAAAGCATTTCCATGCGACTGGACACCATCACGCTTGAGTCGGCTGGATTCCGCAACATCAGCTCGATTCAGCTCGAATCGCTTCAATTCAGCTCGTTTCCACACGGTTCAGCCTTATTCGGCCCTATTTGGCTCGATTCGACTCTTTTCTACTCTATTTGTCTCTGTTCGACTCCATTTGACTCCACTCTTCTCCATTCTACGCTATTCTACTCTATTCTGTTCTATTCTACCCTACGATACTCTAATCTATTCGATTGGATGCGATTCGAAGCAATTCGGTGTGATTCATCTCGTTTTGTTTCCATTAGACTCGATTCGGCCAGAATTGGCTCTATTCAGCTATATCCTGCACTCTTTGACTCTATTTGACTCAATTCTACTCTGCTCTACTCTTGTCTGCTTTACTCTCTCTACTCTACCCTACTGTACTATATTCTATTCTGTACTATTCTGTTCTATTCTACCCACCCGCCCCTCCCCTCCCCTTCCCTAATCTATTTGATTAGATTCGATGTGATGTATTTCCACGCGATTTGACGCGATTAGGCTTGAATCAGCTCGATTCAGTTCGGATCGGCTCTATTCGGCTCGACGTGGCTCCATTTCACTCCATTCGGCTCGATTAGGCCCGAATTCCATCGATTCTGCTGGATTCTGCTCAATTAGGCCTTATTTGGGCCTATTCGGCCCTATTCTGCTCTATTAGACTCTTTTGTACTCTATTCCTATCTATCCGTCTCTATTGGACTCCGTTCAACTCCATTCCTCACTATTTTCCTCGATTCTATTCTACCCTTCCCTACCCTAATCTCTTCTAATCGATTCGATTTGATTTGACGCGATTCGAAGCAACCGGACGTGATTCGTCTCGTTTTGTCTCCACTCGGCTCAATTCGGCTATGTTCTCTCTCTTTGACTCTATTCTATTCTGTTGTATTCTTTCTGTTCTGTTCTATTCTCTCCTATTCTGTTGTACTCTAGTCTATTCTACCCTACCCGACCCAACGGCACCCCACCCGAACCTACCCTACTTTAATCTATTGGATTCAATTCGATTCCGTGCAACGCGATTTGATAGGACTTGACTGGATTCGGCAAATCTGAAGGGATCTGATGAGATTCCATGCGACTCGACGTGATTCAGTAGGATTCTCTGAGGTTTGACGCAATTCGAAGTTATTCGACGTGATTCGACGGAATTCGACACGATATGAAGCGATTTGACCTTGTTTGATTCAAAACGATGTGACTCGACTCGATTCGACCTGATTCGATTTGACGCTGTTCGGTGACAGTGCGATTCTGCTTGATTCCGCTCGATTAGGTGTGATTCGGCAGTATACAGCTCTTTTCGGCTGTATTCAGCTCCATTCGTCTGTATTCAGCTTATTCGGCTCTATTCGACTGTATTCGACTCTACTCTTTTCCACTCTATTCTACTCGATTCTATTTCTTCTATTCTGTTCTAATCTCTTCTATTCCACTCTACTCTGTTCTATTCTCCCCTCCTCTCCCCTCCCCTTCTCTAATCTATACATCTCGATTGGATTTGACGCGTTGAACGCGATTCGAGGCGATGAAGCTTGAATCGGCTCGATTCGGCTCGATTCGGCTCTATTCGGCTCAGTTAGGCTCCATTCAGCTTGTTTTGGCTTGAATCGCTTCGAATCTGCTCGATTTGGCCTTCTTCGGCCCTATTCTGCTCTATTCGACTCTTTTCGACTCTCTTCGTTTCTACTTGACTCCATTCTACTCCATTCTATTCATTCCACACTATTCTACACTATTCTACTCTATTCTGCTCTACCCTACCCAACACCACTCTAATTTACTCTACTTGCTTCTACACGATTCCTCTCATTTTGTCTGCATTTGGCTCTATTCAGCTCTATTCTACTCTTCTCTACTCTATTGTATTGTTTCTACTCTGTTCTGTACTATTCTACTCTATTCTACCCTACCCTATGCTACCCAACTCTAAGGTATTGTAATCCACTTGATTGGATTTGATTCAACCCATTTCGACGCGATTCGGCTCGATTTGGCTCTGTTCAAATCTATTCTACTCTACTCTATTCCCCTCTACTCTACTCTAGCCTACTCTTTTCTGTATTCGTTCTGTGTTGTTGTGTTCTATTTTGTTGTGTTCTCTTCTGTTTTGTTCTATTCTACTCTATTCTACCCTACTCTAGCCTACCTGAACCTCCCCTACTCTAGCCTATTCAATTGAATTCGAGAAATTTTGACGCGACTAGGGGCCAAATCGGTGTGATTCATGTCCATTCGGCTCCATTTGTCTCGAATAGTGTCGATTCAGCTCGATTTCGCTCGATTTGGCTCCATTAGGCTCGATTCACTGGATTCGGCTCGATTTTGCTCAATTCAGCTCGATTTGGCCCTCTTTGGCCCTATTCGGCTCTATTCAGCTCTTTTCTACTCTACTCGATTCCATTGCACACCATTCTACTCCATTCTACGCTCTTCTACTATACCCTACTGTAATTGATTCGATGGGATTCGATGTCATTCGACGCGATTTGTCTCGTTTCGTCTCCATTCAGCTTGATTCGACTCTGTTCTACTCTACTCTATTCTACTCTACACTATTCTGCTCTGCTCTACCCTTTTCTACTCTCTTCTATTGTATCCTTTCCATTCTCTTCTACTGTGTTCAAGTCTACTCTATTCCATCCTACCCTAATCTAATCTATTCTACTGGATTCGATTCCACGCATCTCGATGCGATTTGGCTCAAATTGGCTCCTTTCCACTCCATTCATCCCCAATCGGCTCAAATCGGTTCGATTCAGCTCTAATCGGCTCCATTCGGCTCTAGTCAGCTCGAATAGACTCTATGCAGCTCTATTCGGCTCTATTAGACTCTACTCAACTCTATTATCTCTTTTCGACTCCATGCTACACCATTCTACTCCATCCTAAACTATTCTCTACTGTATTGTATTGTACTCTACCCTTCTCTAGTCTATTCTAATTGATTGGATTGGATTGGATTGGAATTGATCAGATTCAGTGCAATTCGACGGGATTCGACGCGATACGGCACGATTCCACGGGATTCGGCGTGATTCGTCTTGGTTTCTATCCATTTAGCTCTTTTGGGCTCTATTTGGCTCTATTCGGCAATGTTCGACTCTACTCTACTCTACTCTTCTATACTCTGCTCTTCTCGACCCTATTCTTTCAGTTCTGTTCTCTTCTGTTCTGTTCTGTTCTACTGCACTCTATTCTACTCTACCCTACCCTAACTTAGCCTACTGTAATCTGTTCTATGCTATTCGACACACTTGAATGGGATTCGACCTGATTCGGGTCATATCGGCTCGATTCATCTCCTTTCTGCTCCATTAAACTCGATTCGGTTCTATTCGGCTCTTTTCCACTCTATTCGGCTCTTTTTGGCAGTAGTCGACTCTATTTGACTCTAGTCTACTCGATTCTTTCTGTTCTGTTCTATTCTACTCTATTCTATTCTTCTCTACCCTACCCTAACCTTACCTTCCCCACACTAATCTATTTGATTCGATTCGACACATTTCAAACGACTCGACAGGATTCATCTCGATTCACCTTGAATTTGGTCAATTCGGCTGTATTCAGCTCTGTTTGGCTCTTTTCGGCTCTCTTCAACTCGATTTGACTCTATTCTACTGGACCCGACTCTACTTAATTCTATTCTCTTCTTTCTATTGTGTTCTGTTGTGTTGTAGTCTAGCCTCTCCTGCCGTACCCTCCTCTACTCTAATCTATTCGATTCAACGCATTTCGACGCGATTCCATGTGATTAGGCTTGAATCGGCTCGATTTAGCTCTATTTGGCTTGAATTGGGTCAATTCGTCTCGATTCTGCTCAATTCAGCATAATTGGGCTCGAGTGAACCTTATTCAGCCCTGTTCAGCTCTACTCAACCCTTTCTACTTTATTTGTCTCTATTTGGCTCCATTCAACTCCCTTCCACACCATTCTACTCTTTTCTACTCTATTCTATTCTGTTCTACCCTACCCTACTCTAATCGATTCGAATCGATTCGATTCATCACGATTTGTCTCCTTTCCTCTCCATTCGAATCGATTCGGCTTGAATTGGATCTATTCATCTATATTCTGCACTACCCGACTCTGACTATTCCACTCTACTCAACTCTACTCCATTCTACTCTTGGTATTCTCTTCTGTTCTACTCTATTCTAGTCTTCTGTGCCCTTCCCTACTGAATCCCAGTCTAACCTACACTACTCTAATCTATTCAATTTAATTCGATTCCATTCAGTTTGACACCATTCGACCCGATTTGAGACAATTCGACGGGATTCGGTGAGATTCCGCGAGATTTGATGCGTTTTGGTGGGATTGGATGGAATTCAACGAGATCCGGTGCAATAGGATGCAATTAAGTGTGTTTTGGCTCGATTTTGCTGGGTTCAGTTTGTCTCTATTTGGCTCATTTCAGCTCCACTAGGCTCCATTCATCCCGAATCTGGTCGACTCGACTCGATTCGGCTCATTTTGGCCATATGTGGTCCTATTCAGCGTTATTCGGCTCTATTCAACTCTTTTCTACTCTCTTCATCTGTGTTCGAATCCATTTGACTCCACTCCACACCATTCTATTCCATTCTACACTACTGTATTCTACAAAACCCTCCCCCACCCTAGCCTATCCTAATCTAGTCTGCTCTTTTCTAGTCTCCTTTTCTATTTTCTCTATTCCATCCTATGCTACTCTACCATACCCTGCACTAAGCTAACCTACCCTGACCTATGCTGTTCTATTCTATTTCCTTCTATTTTCTCTGTTCCACCATATGCTTCCCTACCCTATGCTACCCCACCGTACCATACTCTACTACTTAGGGTTACTCAATAAGGGTCCTAATCAAGGGGAGTAGTTCGGGCAAGGGTACTCCTTAAGGCAAGTGTACTAGTTCAGGCTACTAGTTAAGGCCAGGCTACTAGTTAAGGCCAGGCTACTAGTTAAGGCATGGGTACTTGTTGAGGGTACTGGTTAAGGCAAGGGTACCAGTTCAGGCTACTTGTTAAGGACATACTACTAGTGAAGGCAAGGGTACTAGTGAAGACTCCTGGTTAAGGCAAGGGTACTTGTTAGGACTACTAGTTAAGGCAAGGGTACTAGATTAGGCTAAGAGTTCAGGCAAGGGTACTCGTTCAGATTACTGACTTAGAGTACTATTCAAGACTAGTTGTCTAGGCTACTGCTCTATGCCACTAGTCTAGCTGACTAGTCCAGCTTACTAGTCTAGGCTTCTACTCTAGCCTTCTCTTGTCTACTCTAATGTAGTCTACTTGCATCTACCCTAGTCTTCCTATCATAAACTACCCTACCCTAACCTATTCTAATCGATTCCATTTGATTCGATTCAAAGCATTTCCATGCGACCGGACACCATCACGCTTGAGTCGGCTCGATTCCGCAACATCAGCTCGATTCAGCTCGATTTGGCTCGAATCGCTTCAATTCAGCTCGTTTCCACACGGTTCAGCCTTATTCGGCCCTATTTGGCTCGATTCGACTCTTTTCTACTCTATTTGTCTCTGTTCGACTCCATTTGACTCCACTCTTCTCCATTCTACGCTATTCTACTCTACCCTACGATACTCTAATCTATTCGATTGGATGCGATTCGAAGCAATTCGGTGTGATTCATCTCGTTTTGTTTCCATTTGACTCGATTCGGCCAGAATTGGCTCTATTCAGCTATATCCTGCACTCTTTGACTCTATTTGACTCAATTCTACTCTGCTCTACTCTTGTCTGCTTTACTCTCTCTACTCTACCCTACTGTACTATATTCTATTCTGTACTATTCTGTTCTATTCTACCCACCCGCCCCTCCCCTACCCTTCCCCAATCTATTTGATTAGATTCGATGTGACGTATTTCCACGCGATTTGACGCGATTAGGCTTGAATCAGCTCGATTCAGTTCGGATCGGCTCCATTCGGCTCGACTTGGCTCCATTTCACTCCATTCGGCTCGATTAGGCCCGAATTCCATCGATTCTGCTGGATTGTGCTCAATTAGGCCTTATTTGGGCCTATTCGGCCCTATTCTGCTCTATTAGACTCTTTTGTACTCTATTCCTATCTATCCGTCTCTATTGGACTCCGTTCAACTCCATTCCTCACTATTTTCCTCGATTCTATTCTACCCTTCCCTACCCTAATCTCTTCTAATCGATTCGATTTGATTTGACGCGATTCGAAGCAACCGGACGTGATTCGTCTCGTTTTGTCTCCACTCGGCTCAATTCGGCTATGTTCTCTCTCTTTGACTCTATTCTATTCTGTTGTATTCTTTCTGTTCTGTTCTATTCTCTCCTATTCTGTTGTACTCTAGTCTATTCTACCCTACCCGACCCAACGGCACCCCACCCGAACCTACCCTACTTTAATCTATTGGATTCAATTCGATTCCGTGCAAAGCGATTTGATAGGACTTGACTGGATTCGGCAAATCTGAAGGGATCTGATGAGATTCCATGCGACTCAACGTGATTCAGTAGGATTCTCTGAGGTTTGACGCAATTCGAAGTTATTTGACGTGATTCGATGGAATTCGACACGATATGAAGCGATTTGACCTTGTTTGATTCAAAACGATGTGACTCGACTCGATTCGACCTGATTCGATTCGACGCTGTTCGGTGACAGTCAGTGCGATTCTGCTTGATTCCGCTCGATTAGGTGTGATTCGTCAGTATACAGCTCTTTTCGGCTGTATTCAGCTCCATTCGTCTGTATTCAGCTTATTCGGATCTATTCGGCTGTATTCGACTCTACTCTTTTCCACTCTATTCTACTCGATTCTATTCCTTCTATTCTGTTCTAATCTCTTCTATTCCACTCTACTCTGTTCTATTCTCCCCTCCCCTCCCCTCCCCTCCCCTTCTCTAATCTATACGTCTCGATCGGATTTGACGCGTTGAACGCGATTCGAGGCGATGAAGCTTGAATCGGCTCGATTCGGCTCGATTTGGCTCTATTCGGCTCAGTTAGGCTCCATTCAGCTTGTTTTGGCTTGAATCGCTTCGAATCTGCTCGATTTGGCCTTCTTCGGCCCTATTCTGCTCTATTCGACTCTTTTCGACTCTCTTCGTTTCTACTTGACTCCATTCTACTCCATTCTATTCATTCCACACTATTCTACACTATTCTACTCTATTCTGCTCTACCCTACCCAACACCACTCTAATTTACTCTACTTGCTTCTACACGATTCCTCATTTTGTCTGCATTTGGCTCTATTCAGCTCTATTCTACTCTTCTCTACTCTATTGTATTGTTTCTACTCTGTTCTGTACTATTCTACTCTATTCTACCCTACCCTATGCTACCCAACTCTAAGGTATTGTAATCCACTTGATTGGATTTGATTCAACCCATTTTGATGTGATTCGGCTCGATTTGGCTCTGTTCAAATCTATTCTACTCTACTCTATTCCCCTCTACTCTACTCTAGCCTACTCTTTTCTGTATTCGTTCTGTGTTGTTCTGTTCTATTTTGTTGTGTTCTGTTCTGTTTTATTCTATTCTACTCTATTCTACCCTACTCTAGCCTACCCGAACCTCCCCTACTCTAGTCTATTCAATTGAATTTGAGAAATTTTGACGCGACTAGGGGCCGAATCGGTGTGATTCATGTCCATTCGGCTCCATTTGTCTCGAATAGTGTCGATTCAGCTCGATTAGGCTCGATTTGGCTCCATTAGGCTCGATTCACTGGATTCGGCTCGATTTCGCTCAATTCAGCTCGATTTGGCCCTCTTTGGCCCTATTCGGCTCTATTCAGCTCTTTTCTACTCTACTCGATTCCATTGCACACCATTCTACTCCATTCTACGCTCTTCTACTATACCCAACTGTAATTGATTCGATGGGATTCGACGCCATTCGACGCGATTTGTCTCGTTTCGTCTCCATTCAGCTTGATTCGACTCTGTTCTACTCTACTCTATTCTACTCTACACTATTCTGCTCTGCTCTACCCTTTTCTACTCTATTCTATTGTATCCTTTCCATTCTCTTCTACTGTGTTCAAGTCTACTCTATTCCATCCTACCCTAATCTAATCTATTCTACTGAATTCGATTCCATGCATCTCGACGCGATTCGGCTCAAATTGGCTCCTTTCCACTCCATTCATCCCCAATCGGCTCAAATCGGTTCGATTCAGCTCTAATCGGCTCCATTCGGCTCTAGTCAGCTCGAATAGACTCTATGCAGCTCTATTCGGCTCTATTAGACTCTACTCAACTCTATTATCTCTTTTCGACTCCATGCTACACCATTCTACTCCATCCTAAACTGTTCTCTACTGTATTGTATTGTACTCTACCCTACTCTAGTCTATTCTAATTGATTGGATTGGATTGGATTGGAATTGATCAGATTCAGTGCAATTCGACGGGATTCGACGCGATACGGCACGATTCCACGGGATTCGGCGTGATTTGTCTTGGTTTCTATCCATTTAGCTCTTTTGGGCTCTATTTGGCTCTATTCGGCAATGTTCGACTCTACTCTACTCTACTCTTCTATACTCTGCTCTTCTCGACCCTATTCTTTCAGTTCTGTTCTCTTCTGTTCTGTTCTACTGCACTCTATTCTACCCTACCCTACCCTAACTTAGCCTACTGTAATCTGTTCTATGCTATTCGACACACTTGAATGGGATTCGACCTGATTCGGGTCATATCGGCTCGATTCATCTCCTTTCTGCTCCATTAAACTCGATTCGGTTCTATTCGGCTCTTTTCCACTCTATTCGGCTCTTTTTGGCAGTAGTCGACTCTATTTGACTCTAGTCTACTCGATTCTTTCTGTTCTGTTCTATTCTACTCTATTCTATTCTTCTCTACCCTACCCTAACCTTACCTTCCCCACACTAATCTATTTGATTCGATTCGACACATTTCAAACGACTCGACATGATTCATCTCGATTCACCTTGAATTTGGTCAATTCGGCTGTATTCAGCTCTGTTTGGCTCTTTTCGGCTCTCTTCAACTCGATTTGACTCTATTCTACTGGACCCGACTCTACTTAATTCTATTCTCTTCTTTCTATTGTGTTCTGTTGTGTTGTAGTCTAGCCTCTCCTGCCATACCCTCCTCTACTCTAATCTATTCGATTCAACGCATTTCGACGCGATTCCATGTGATTAGGCTTGAATCGGCTCGATTTAGCTCTATTTGGCTTGAATTGGGTCAATTCGTCTCGATTCTGCTCAATTCAGCATAATTGGGCTCGAGTGAACCTTATTCAGCCCTGTTCAGCTCTACTCAACCTTTTCTACTTTATTTGTCTCTATTTGGCTCCATTCAACTCCCTTCCACACCATTCTACTCTTTTCTACTCTATTCTATTCTGTTCTACCCTACCCTACTCTAATCTATTCTAATCGATTCGATTCATCACGATTTGTCTCCTTTCCTCTCCATTCGAATCGATTCGGCTTGAATTGGATCTATTCATCTATATTCTGCACTACCCGACTCTGACTATTCCACTCTACTCAACTCTACTCCATTCTACTCTTGGTATTCTTTTCTGTTCTACTCTATTCTAGTCTTCTGTGCCCTTCCCTACTGAATCCCAGTCTAACCTACACTACTCTAATCTATTCAATTTAATTCGATTCCATTCAGTTTGACACCATTCGACCCGATTTGAGACAATTCGACGGGATTCGGTGAGATTCCGCGAGATTTGATGCGTTTTGGTGGGATTGGATGGAATTCAACGAGATCCGGTGCAATAGGATGCAATTAAGTGTGTTTTGGCTCGATTTTGCTGGGTTCAGTTTGTCTCTATTTGGCTCATTTCAGCTCCACTAGGCTCCATTCATCCCGAATCTGGTCGACTCGACTCGATTCGGCTCATTTTGGCCATATGTGGTCCTATTCAGCGTTATTCGGCTCTATTCAACTCTTTTCTACTCTCTGCATCTCTGTTCGAATCCATTTGACTCCATTCCACACCATTCTATTCCATTCTACACTACTGTATTCTACAAAACCCTCCCCCACCCTAGCCTATCCTAATCTAGTCTGCTCTTTTCTAGTCTCCTTTTCTATTTTCTCTATTCCATCCTATGCTACTCTACCATACCCTACACTAAGCTAACCTACCCTGACCTATGCTGTTCTATTCTATTTCCTTCTATTTTCTCTGTTCCACCGTATGCTTCCCTACCCTATGCTACCCCACCGTACCATACTCTACTACTTAGGGTTACTCAATAAGGGTCCTAATTAAGGGGAGTAGTTCGGGCAAGGGTACTCCTTAAGGCAAGTGTACTAGTTCAGGCTACTAGTTAAGGCCAGGCTACTAGTTAAGGCCAGGCTACTAGTTAAGGCATGGGTACTTGTTGAGGGTACTGGTTAAGGCAAGGGTACCAGTTCAGGCTACTTGTTAAGGACATACTACTAGTGAAGGCAAGGGTACTAGTGAAGACTCCTGGTTAAGGCAAGGGTACTTGTTAGGACTACTAGTTAAGGCAAGGGTACTAGATTAGGCTAAGAGTTCAGGCAAGGGTACTCGTTCAGATTACTGACTTAGGGTACTATTCAAGACTAGTTGTCTAGGCTACTGCTCTATGCCACTAGTCTAGCTGACTAGTCCAGCTTACTAGTCTAGGCTTCTACTCTAGCCTTCTCTTGTCTACTCTAATGTAGTCTACTTGCATCTACCCTAGTCTTCCTATCATAAACTACCCTACCCTAACCTATTCTAATCGATTCCATTTGATTCGATTCAAAGCATTTCCATGCGACCGGACACCATCACGCTTGAGTCGGCTCGATTCCGCAACATCAGCTCGATTCAGCTCGATTTGGCTCGAATCGCTTCAATTCAGCTCGTTTCCACACGGTTCAGCCTTATTCGGCCCTATTTGGCTCGATTCGACTCTTTTCTACTCTATTTGTCTCTGTTCGACTCCATTTGACTCCACTCTTCTCCGTTCTACGCTATTCTACTCTATTCTGTTCTACTCTAACCTACGATACTCTAATCTATTCGATTGGATGCGATTCGAAGCAATTCGGTGTGATTCATCTCGTTTTGTTTCCATTTGACTCGATTCGGCCAGAATTGGCTCTATTCAGCTATATCCTGCACTCTTTGACTCTATTTGACTCAATTCTACTCTGCTCTACTCTTGTCTGCTTTACTCTCTCTACTCTACCCTACTGTACTATATTCTATTCTGTACTATTCTGTTCTATTCTACCCACCCGCCCCTCCCCTCCCCTTCCCTAATCTATTTGATTAGATTCGATGTGATGTATTTCCACGCGATTTGACGCGATTAGGCTTGAATCAGCTCGATTCAGTTCGAATCGGCTCTATTCGGCTCGACTTGGATCCATTTCACTCCATTCGGCAGGATTAGGCCCGAATTCCATCGATTCTGCTGGATTGTGCTCAATTAGGCCTTATTTGGGCCTATTCGGCCCTATTCTGCTCTATTAGACTCTTTTGTACTCTATTCCTATCTATCCGTCTCTATTGGACTCCGTTCAACTCCATTCCTCACTATTTTCCTCGATTCTATTCTACCCTTCCCTACCCTAATCTCTTCTAATCGATTCGATTTGATTTGACGCGATTCGAAGCAACCGGACGTGATTCGTCTCGTTTTGTCTCCACTCGGCTCAATTCGGCTATGTTCTCTCTCTTTGACTCTATTCTATTCTGTTGTATTCTTTCTGTTCTGTTCTATTCTCTCCTATTCTGTTGTACTCTAGTCTATTCTACCCTACCCGACCCAACGGCACCCCACCCGAACCTACCCTACTTTAATCTATTGGATTCAATTCGATTCCGTGCAACGCGATTTGATAGGACTTGACTGGATTCGGCAAATCTGAAGGGATCTGATGAGATTCCATGCGACTCGACGTGATTCAGTAGGATTCTCTGACGTTTGACGCAATTCGAAGTTATTTGACGTGATTCGATGGAATTCGACACGATATGAAGCGATTTGACCTTGTTTGATTCAAAACGATGTGACTCGACTCGATTCGACCTGATTCGATTTGACGCTGTTCGGTGACAGTCAGTGCGATTCTGCTTGATTCCGCTCGATTAGGTGTGATTCGGCAGTATACAGCTCTTTTCGGCTGTATTCAGCTCCATTCGTCTGTATTCAGCTTATTCGGCTCTATTCGACTGTATTCGACTCTACTCTTTTCCACTCTATTCTACTCGATTCTATTCCTTCTATTCTGTTCTAATCTCTTCTATTCCACTCTACTCTGTTCTATTCTCCCCTCCCCTCCCCTCCCCTCCCCTTCTCTAATCTATACGTCTCGATCGGATTTGACGCGTTGAACGCGATTCGAGGCGATGAAGCTTGAATCGGCTCGATTCGGCTCGATTTGGCTCTATTCGGCTCAGTTAGGCTCCATTCAGCTTGTTTTGGCTTGAATCGCTTCGAATCTGCTCGATTTGGCCTTCTTCGGCCCTATTCTGCTCTATTCGACTCTTTTCGACTCTCTTCGTTTCTACTTGACTCCATTCTACTCCATTCTAT
Organism: Loxodonta africana; assembly: GCF_030014295.1. Taxonomy (NCBI): domain Eukaryota; kingdom Metazoa; phylum Chordata; class Mammalia; order Proboscidea; family Elephantidae; genus Loxodonta; species Loxodonta africana. Next base: position 1,705,485 of record NW_026975207.1, on the reverse strand, counting down.
TCATTCCACACTATTCTACACTATTCTACTCTATTCTGCTCTACCCTACCCAACACCACTCTAGTTTACTCTACTTGCTTCTACACGATTCCTCATTTTGTCTGCATTTGGCTCTATTCAGCTCTATTCTACTCTTCTCTACTCTATTGTATTGTTTCTACTCTGTTCTGTACTATTCTACTCTATTCTACCCTACCCTATGCTACCCAACTCTAAGGTATTGTAATCCACTTGATTGGATTTGATTCAACCCATTTTGATGTGATTCGGCTCGATTTGGCTCTGTTCAAATCTATTCTACTCTACTCTATTCCCCTCTACTCTACTCTAGCCTACTCTTTTCTGTATTCGTTCTGTGTTGTTCTGTTCTATTTTGTTGTGTTCTGTTCTGTTTTATTCTATTCTACTCTATTCTACCCTACTCTAGCCTACCCGAACCTCCCCTACTCTAGTCTATTGAATTGAATTCGAGAAATTTTGACGCGACTAGGGGCCGAATCGGTGTGATTCATGTCCATTCGGCTCCATTTGTCTCGAATAGTGTCGATTCAGCTCGATTAGGCTCGATTTGGCTCCATTAGGCTCGATTCACTGGATTCGGCTCGATTTCGCTCAATTCAGCTCGATTTGGCCCTCTTTGGCCCTATTCGGCTCTATTCAGCTCTTTTCTACTCTACTCGATTCCATTGCACACCATTCTACTCCATTCTACGCTCTTCTACTATACCCAACTGTAATTGATTCGATGGGATTCGACGCCATTCGACGCGATTTGTCTCGTTTCGTCTCCATTCAGCTTGATTCGACTCTGTTCTACTCTACTCTATTCTACTCTACACTATTCTGCTCTGCTCTACCCTTTTCTACTCTATTCTATTGTATCCTTTCCATTCTCTTCTACTGTGTTCAAGTCTACTCTATTCCATCCTACCCTAATCTAATCTATTCTACTGAATTCGATTCCATGCATCTCGACGCGATTCGGCTCAAATTGGCTCCTTTCCACTCCATTCATCCCCAATCGGCTCAAATCGGTTCGATTCAGCTCTAATCGGCTCCATTCGGCTCTAGTCAGCTCGAATAGACTCTATGCAGCTCTATTCGGCTCTATTAGACTCTACTCAACTCTATTATCTCTTTTCGACTCCATGCTACACCATTCTACTCCATCCTAAACTGTTCTCTACTGTATTGTATTGTACTCTACCCTACTCTAGTCTATTCTAATTGATTGGATTGGATTGGATTGGAATTGATCAGATTCAGTGCAATTCGACGGGATTCGACGCGATACGGCACGATTCCACGGGATTCGGCGTGATTTGTCTTGGTTTCTATCCATTTAGCTCTTTTGGGCTCTATTTGGCTCTATTCGGCAATGTTCGACTCTACTCTACTCTACTCTTCTATACTCTGCTCTTCTCGACCCTATTCTTTCAGTTCTGTTCTCTTCTGTTCTGTTCTACTGCACTCTATTCTACCCTACCCTACCCTAACTTAGCCTACTGTAATCTGTTCTATGCTATTCGACACACTTGAATGGGATTCGACCTGATTCGGGTCATATCGGCTCGATTCATCTCCTTTCTGCTCCATTAAACTCGATTCGGTTCTATTCGGCTCTTTTCCACTCTATTCGGCTCTTTTTGGCAGTAGTCGACTCTATTTGACTCTAGTCTACACGATTCTTTCTGTTCTGTTCTATTCTACTCTATTCTATTCTTCTCTACCCTACCCTAACCTTACCTTCCCCACACTAATCTATTTGATTCGATTCGACACATTTCAAACGACTCGACATGATTCATCTCGATTCACCTTGAATTTGGTCAATTCGGCTGTATTCAGCTCTGTTTGGCTCTTTTCGGCTCTCTTCAACTCGATTTGACTCTATTCTACTGGACCCGACTCTACTTAATTCTATTCTCTTCTTTCTATTGTGTTCTGTTGTGTTGTAGTCTAGCCTCTCCTGCCGTACCCTCCTCTACTCTAATCTATTCGATTCAACGCATTTCGACGCGATTCCATGTGATTAGGCTTGAATCGGCTCGATTTAGCTCTATTTGGCTTGAATTGGGTCAATTCGTCTCGATTCTGCTCAATTCAGCATAATTGGGCTCGAGTGAACCTTATTCAGCCCTGTTCAGCTCTACTCAACCCTTTCTACTTTATTTGTCTCTATTTGGCTCCATTCAACTCCCTTCCACACCATTCTACTCTTTTCTACTCTATTCTATTCTGTTCTACCCTACCCTACTCTAATCGATTCTAATGGATTCGATTCATCACGATTTGTCTCCTTTCCTCTCCATTCGAATCGATTCGGCTTGAATTGGATCTATTCATCTATATTCTGCACTACCCGACTCTGACTATTCCACTCTACTCAACTCTACTCCATTCTACTCTTGGTATTCTTTTCTGTTCTACTCTATTCTAGTCTTCTGTGCCCTTCCCTACTGAATCCCAGTCTAACCTACACTACTCTAATCTATTCAATTTAATTCGATTCCATTCAGTTTGACACCATTCGACCCGATTTGAGACAATTCGACGGGATTCGGTGAGATTCCGCGAGATTTGATGCGTTTTGGTGGGATTGGATGGAATTCAACGAGATCCGGTGCAATAGGATGCAATTAAGTGTGTTTTGGCTCGATTTTGCTGGGTTCAGTTTGTCTCTATTTGGCTCGTTTCAGCTCCACTAGGCTCCATTCATCCCGAATCTGGTCGACTCGACTCGATTCGGCTCATTTTGGCCATATGTGGTCCTATTCAGCGTTATTCGGCTCTATTCAACTCTTTTCTACTCTCTGCATCTCTGTTCGAATCCATTTGACTCCATTCCACACCATTCTATTCCATTCTACACTACTGTATTCTACAAAACCCTCCCCCACCCTAGCCTATCCTAATCTAGTCTGCTCTTTTCTAGTCTCCTTTTCTATTTTCTCTATTCCATCCTATGCTACTCTACCATACCCTACACTAAGCTAACCTACCCTGACCTATGCTGTTCTATTCTATTTCCTTCTATTTTCTCTCTTCCACCGTATGCTTCCCTACCCTATGCTACCCCACCGTACCATACTCTACTACTTAGGGTTACTCAATAAGGGTCCTAATTAAGGGGAGTAGTTCGGGCAAGGGTACTCCTTAAGGCAAGTGTACTAGTTCAGGCTACTAGTTAAGGCCAGGCTACTAGTTAAGGCCAGGCTACTAGTTAAGGCATGGGTACTTGTTGAGGGTACTGGTTAAGGCAAAGGTACCAGTTCAGGCTGCTTGTTAAGGACATACTACTAGTGAAGGCAAGGGTACTAGTGAAGACTCCTGGTTAAGGCAAGGGTACTTGTTAGGACTACTAGTTAAGGCAAGGGTACTAGATTAGGCTTAGAGTTCAGGCAAGGGTACTCGTTCAGATTACTGACTTAGGGTACTATTCAAGACTAGTTGTCTAGGCTACTGCTCTATGCCACTAGTCTAGCTGACTAGTCCAGCTTACTAGTCTAGGCTTCTACTCTAGCCTTCTCTTGTCTACTCTAATGTAGTCTACTTGCATCTACCCTAGTCTTCCTATCATAAACTACCCTACCCTAACCTATTCTAATCGATTCCATTTGATTCGATTCAAAGCATTGCCATGCGACCGGACACCATCACGCTTGAGTCGGCTCGATTCCGCAACATCAGCTCGATTCAGCTCGATTTGGCTCGAATCGCTTCAATTCAGCTCGTTTCCACACGGTTCAGCCTTATTCGGCCCTATTTGGCTCGATTCGACTCTTTTCTACTCTATTTGTCTCTGTTCGACTCCATTTGACTCCACTCTTCTCCGTTCTACGCTATTCTACTCTATTCTGTTCTACTCTAACCTACGATACTCTAATCTATTCGATTGGATGCGATTCGAAGCAATTCGGTGTGATTCATCTCGTTTTGTTTCCATTTGACTCGATTCGGCCAGAATTGGCTCTATTCAGCTATATCCTGCACTCTTTGACTCTATTTGACTCAATTCTACTCTGCTCTACTCTTGTCTGCTTTACTCTCTCTACTCTACCCTACTGTACTATATTCTATTCTGTACTATTCTGTTCTATTCTACCCACCCGCCCCTCCCCTCCCCTTCCCTAATCTATTTGATTAGATTCGATGTGATGTATTTCCACGCGATTTGACGCGATTAGGCTTGAATCAGCTCGATTCAGTTCGAATCGGCTCTATTCGGCTCGACTTGGATCCATTTCACTCCATTCGGCAGGATTAGGCCCGAATTCCATCGATTCTGCTGGATTGTGCTCAATTAGGCCTTATTTGGGCCTATTCGGCCCTATTCTGCTCTATTAGACTCTTTTGTACTCTATTCCTATCTATCCGTCTCTATTGGACTCCGTTCAACTCCATTCCTCACTATTTTCCTCGATTCTATTCTACCCTTCCCTACCCTAATCTCTTCTAATCGATTCGATTTGATTTGACGCGATTCGAAGCAACCGGACGTGATTCGTCTCGTTTTGTCTCCACTCGGCTCAATTCGGCTATGTTCTCTCTCTTTGACTCTATTCTATTCTGTTGTATTCTTTCTGTTCTGTTCTATTCTCTCCTATTCTGTTGTACTCTAGTCTATTCTACCCTACCCGACCCAACGGCACCCCACCCGAACCTACCCTACTTTAATCTATTGGATTCAATTCGATTCCGTGCAACGCGATTTGATAGGACTTGACTGGATTCGGCAAATCTGAAGGGATCTGATGAGATTCCATGCGACTCGACGTGATTCAGTAGGATTCTCTGAGGTTTGACGCAATTCGAAGTTATTTGACGTGATTCGATGGAATTCGACACGATATGAAGCGATTTGACCTTGTTTGATTCAAAACGATGTGACTCGACTCGATTCGACCTGATTCGATTGGACGCTGTTCGGTGACAGTCAGTGCGATTCTGCTTGATTCCGCTCGATTAGGTGTGATTCGGCAGTATACAGCTCTTTTCGGCTGTATTCAGCTCCATTCGTCTGTATTCAGCTTATTCGGCTCTATTCGACTGTATTCGACTCTACTCTTTTCCACTCTATTCTACTCGATTCTATTCCTTCTATTCTGTTCTAATCTCTTCTATTCCACTCTACTCTGTTCTATTCTCCCCTCCCCTCCCCTCCCCTTCTCTAATCTATACGTCTCGATCGGATTTGACGCATTGAACGCGATTCGAGGCGATGAAGCTTGAATCGGCTCGATTCGGCTCGATTTGGCTCTATTCGGCTCAGTTAGGCTCCATTCAGCTTGTTTTGGCTTGAATCGCTTCGAATCTGCTCGATTTGGCCTTCTTCGGCCCTATTCTGCTCTATTCGACTCTTTTCGACTCTCTTCGTTTCTACTTGACTCCATTCTACTCCATTCTATTCATTCCACACTATTCTACACTATTCTACTCTATTCTGCTCTACCCTACCCAACACCACTCTAATTTACTCTACTTGCTTCTACACGATTCCTCATTTTGTCTGCATTTGGCTCTATTCAGCTCTATTCTACTCTTCTCTACTCTATTGTATTGTTTCTACTCTGTTCTGTACTATTCTACTCTATTCTACCCTACCCTATGCTACCCAACTCTAAGGTATTGTAATCCACTTGATTGGATTTGATTCAACCCATTTTGATGTGATTCGGCTCGATTTGGCTCTGTTCAAATCTATTCTACTCTGCTCTATTCCCCTCTACTCTACTCTAGCCTACTCTTTTCTGTATTCGTTCTGTGTTGTTCTGTTCTATTTTGTTGTGTTCTGTTCTGTTTTATTCTATTCTACTCTATTCTACCCTACTCTAGCCTACCCGAACCTCCCCTACTCTAGTCTATTCAATTGAATTCGAGAAATTTTGACGCGACTAGGGGCCGAATCGGTGTGATTCATGTCCATTCGGCTCCATTTGTCTCGAATAGTGTCGATTCAGCTCGATTAGGCTCGATTTGGCTCCATTAGGCTCGATTCACTGGATTCGGCTCGATTTCGCTCAATTCAGCTCGATTTGGCCCTCTTTGGCCCTATTCGGCTCTATTCAGCTCTTTTCTACTCTACTCGATTCCATTGCACACCATTCTACTCCATTCTACGCTCTTCTACTATACCCAACTGTAATTGATTCGATGGGATTCGACGCCATTCGACGCGATTTGTCTCGTTTCGTCTCCATTCAGCTTGATTCGACTCTGTTCTACTCTACTCTATTCTACTCTACACTATTCTGCTCTGCTCTACCCTTTTCTACTCTATTCTATTGTATCCTTTCCATTCTCTTCTACTGTGTTCAAGTCTACTCTATTCCATCCTACCCTAATCTAATCTATTCTACTGAATTCGATTCCATGCATCTCGACGCGATTCGGCTCAAATTGGCTCCTTTCCACTCCATTCATCCCCAATCGGCTCAAATCGGTTCGATTCAGCTCTAATCGGCTCCATTCGGCTCTAGTCAGCTCGAATAGACTCTATGCAGCTCTATTCGGCTCTATTAGACTCTACTCAACTCTATTATCTCTTTTCGACTCCATGCTACACCATTCTACTCCATCCTAAACTGTTCTCTACTGTATTGTATTGTACTCTACCCTACTCTAGTCTATTCTAATTGATTGGATTGGATTGGATTGGAATTGATCAGATTCAGTGCAATTCGACGGGATTCGACGCGATACGGCACGATTCCACGGGATTCGGCGTGATTTGTCTTGGTTTCTATCCATTTAGCTCTTTTGGGCTCTATTTGGCTCTATTCGGCAATGTTCGACTCTACTCTACTCTACTCTTCTATACTCTGCTCTTCTCGACCCTATTCTTTCAGTGCTGTTCTCTTCTGTTCTGTTCTACTGCACTCTATTCTACCCTACCCTACCCTAACTTAGCCTACTGTAATCTGTTCTATGCTATTCGACACACTTGAATGGGATTCGACCTGATTCGGGTCATATCGGCTCGATTCATCTCCTTTCTGCTCCATTAAACTCGATTCGGTTCTATTCGGCTCTTTTCCACTCTATTCGGCTCTTTTTGGCAGTAGTCGACTCTATTTGACTCTAGTCTACACGATTCTTTCTGTTCTGTTCTATTCTACTCTATTCTATTCTTCTCTACCCTACCCTAACCTTACCTTCCCCACACTAATCTATTTGATTCGATTCGACACATTTCAAACGACTCGACATGATTCATCTCGATTCACCTTGAATTTGGTCAATTCGGCTGTATTCAGCTCTGTTTGGCTCTTTTCGGCTCTCTTCAACTCGATTTGACTCTATTCTACTGGACCCGACTCTACTTAATTCTATTCTCTTCTTTCTATTGTGTTCTGTTGTGTTGTAGTCTAGCCTCTCCTGCCGTACCCTCCTCTACTCTAATCTATTCGATTCAACGCATTTCGACGCGATTCCATGTGATTAGGCTTGAATCGGCTCGATTTAGCTCTATTTGGCTTGAATTGGGTCAATTCGTCTCGATTCTGCTCAATTCAGCATAATTGGGCTCGAGTGAACCTTATTCAGCCCTGTTCAGCTCTACTCAACCCTTTCTACTTTATTTGTCTCTATTTGGCTCCATTCAACTCCCTTCCACACCATTCTACTCTTTTCTACTCTATTCTATTCTGTTCTACCCTACCCTACTCTAATCTATTCTAATGGATTCGATTCATCACGATTTGTCTCCTTTCCTCTCCATTCGAATCGATTCGGCTTGAATTGGATCTATTCATCTATATTCTGCACTACCCGACTCTGACTATTCCACTCTACTCAACTCTACTCCATTCTACTCTTGGTATTCTTTTCTGTTCTACTCTATTCTAGTCTTCTGTGCCCTTCCCTACTGAATCCCAGTCTAACCTACACTACTCTAATCTATTCAATTTAATTCGATTCCATTCAGTTTGACACCATTCGACCCGATTTGAGACAATTCGACGGGATTCGGTGAGATTCCGCGAGATTTGATGCGTTTTGGTGGGATTGGATGGAATTCAACGAGATCCGGTGCAATAGGATGCAATTAAGTGTGTTTTGGCTCGATTTTGCTGGGTTCAGTTTGTCTCTATTTGGCTCGTTTCAGCTCCACTAGGCTCCATTCATCCCGAATCTGGTCGACTCGACTCGATTCGGCTCATTTTGGCCATATGTGGTCCTATTCAGCGTTATTCGGCTCTATTCAACTCTTTTCTACTCTCTGCATCTCTGTTCGAATCCATTTGACTCCATTCCACACCATTCTATTCCATTCTACACTACTGTATTCTACAAAACCCTCCCCCACCCTAGCCTATCCTAATCTAGTCTGCTCTTTTCTAGTCTCCTTTTCTATTTTCTCTATTCCATCCTATGCTACTCTACCATACCCTACACTAAGCTAACCTACCCTGACCTATGCTGTTCTATTCTATTTCCTTCTATTTTCTCTCTTCCACCGTATGCTTCCCTACCCTATGCTACCCCACCGTACCATACTCTACTACTTAGGGTTACTCAATAAGGGTCCTAATTAAGGGGAGTAGTTCGGGCAAGGGTACTCCTTAAGGCAAGTGTACTAGTTCAGGCTACTAGTTAAGGCCAGGCTACTAGTTAAGGCCAGGCTACTAGTTAAGGCATGGGTACTTGTTGAGGGTACTGGTTAAGGCAAGGGTACCAGTTCAGGCTATTTGTTAAGGACATACTACTAGTGAAGGCAAGGGTACTAGTGAAGACTCCTGGTTAAGGCAAGGGTACTTGTTAGTTCTACTAGTTAAGGCAAGGGTACTAGATTAGGCTAAGAGTTCAGGCAAGGGTACTCGTTCAGATTACTGACTTAGGGTACTATTCAAGACTAGTTGTCTAGGCTACTGCTCTATGCCACTAGTCTAGCTGACTAGTCCAGCTTACTAGTCTAGGCTTCTACTCTAGCCTTCTCTTGTCTACTCTAATGTAGTCTACTTGCATCTACCCTAGTCTTCCTATCATAAACTACCCTACCCTAACCTATTCTAATCGATTCCATTTGATTCGATTCAAAGCATTTCCATGCGACCGGACACCATCACACTTGAGTCGGCTCGATTCCGCAACATCAGCTCGATTCAGCTCGATTTGGCTCGAATCGCTTCAATTCAGCTCGTTTCCACACGGTTCAGCCTTATTCGGCCCTATTTGGCTCGATTCGACTCTTTTCTACTCTATTTGTCTCTGTTCGACTCCATTTGACTCCACTCTTCTCCGTTCTACGCTATTCTACTCTATTCTGTTCTACTCTAACCTACGATACTCTAATCTATTCGATTGGATGCGATTCGAAGCAATTCGGTGTGATTCATCTCGTTTTGTTTCCATTTGACTCGATTCGGCCAGAATTGGCTCTATTCAGCTATATCCTGCACTCTTTGACTCTATTTGACTCAATTCTACTCTGCTCTACTCTTGTCTGCTTTACTCTCTCTACTCTACCCTACTGTACTATATTCTATTGTGTACTATTCTGTTCTATTCTACCCACCCGCCCCTCCCCTCCCCTTCCCTAATCTATTTGATTAGATTCGATGTGATGTATTTCCACGCGATTTGACGCGATTAGGCTTGAATCAGCTCGATTCAGTTCGAATCGGCTCTATTCGGCTCGACTTGGATCCATTTCACTCCATTCGGCAGGATTAGGCCCGAATTCCATCGATTCTGCTGGATTGTACTCAATTAGGCCTTATTTGGGCCTATTCGGCCCTATTCTGCTCTATTAGACTCTTTTGTACTCTATTCATATCTATCCGTCTCTATTGGACTCCGTTCAACTCCATTCCTCACTATTTTCCTCGATTCTATTCTACCCTTCCCTACCCTAATCTCTTCTAATCGATTCGATTTGATTTGACGCGATTCGAAGCAACCGGACGTGATTCGTCTCGTTTTGTCTCCACTCGGCTCAATTCGGCTATGTTCTCTCTCTTTGACTCTATTCTATTCTGTTGTATTCTTTCTGTTCTGTTCTATTCTCTCCTATTCTGTTGTACTCTAGTCTATTCTACCCTACCCGACCCAACGGCACCCCACCCGAACCTACCCTACTTTAATCTATTGGATTCAATTCGATTCCGTGCAACGCGATTTGATAGGACTTGACTGGATTCGGCAAATCTGAAGGGATCTGATGAGATTCCATGCGACTCGACGTGATTCAGTAGGATTCTCTGAGGTTTGACGCAATTCGAAGTTATTCGACGTGATTCGATGGAATTCGACACGATATGAAGCGATTTGACCTTGTTTGATTCAAAACGATGTGACTCGACTCGATTCGACCTGATTCGATTTGACGCTGTTCGGTGACAGTCAGTGCGATTCTGCTTGATTCCGCTCGATTAGGTGTGATTCGGCAGTATACAGCTCTTTTCGGCTGTATTCAGCTCCATTCGTCTGTATTCAGCTTATTCGGCTCTATTCGACTGTATACGACTCTACTCTTTTCCACTCTATTCTACTCGATTCTATTCCTTCTATTCTGTTCTAATCTCTTCTATTCCACTCTACTCTGTTCTATTCTCCCCTCCCCTCCCCTCCCCTTCTCTAATCTATACGTCTCAATCGGATTTGACGCGTTGAACGCGATTCGAGGCGATGAAGCTTGAATCGGCTCGATTCGGCTCGATTTGGCTCTATTCGGCTCAGTTAGGCTCCATTCAGCTTGTTTTGGCTTGAATCGCTTCGAATCTGCTCGATTTGGCCTTCTTCGGCCCTATTCTGCTCTATTCGACTCTTTTCGACTCTCTTCGTTTCTACTTGACTCCATTCTACTCCATTCTATTCATTCCACACTATTCTACACTATTCTACTCTATTCTGCTCTACCCTACCCAACACCACTCTAATTTACTCTACTTGCTTCTACACGATTCCTCATTTTGTCTGCATTTGGCTCTATTCAGCTCTATTCTACTCTTCTCTACTCTATTGTATTGTTTCTACTCTGTTCTGTACTATTCTACTCTATTCTACCCTACCCTATGCTACCCAACTCTAAGGTATTGTAATCCACTTGATTGGATTTGATTCAACCCATTTTGATGTGATTCGGCTCGATTTGGCTCTGTTCAAATCTATTCTACTCTGCTCTATTCCCCTCTACTCTACTCTAGCCTACTCTTTTCTGTATTCGTTCTGTGTTGTTCTGTTCTATTTTGTTGTGTTCTGTTCTGTTTTATTCTATTCTACTCTATTCTACCCTACTCTAGCCTACCCGAACCTCCCCTACTCTAGTCTATTCAATTGAATTCGAGAAATTTTGACGCGACTAGGGGCCGAATCGGTGTGATTCATGTCCATTCGGCTCCATTTGTCTCGAATAGTGTCGATTCAGCTCGATTAGGCTCGATTTGGCTCCATTAGGCTCGATTCACTGGATTCGGCTCGATTTCGCTCAATTCAGCTCGATTTGGCCCTCTTTGGCCCTATTCGGCTCTATTCAGCTCTTTTCTACTCTACTCGATTCCATTGCACACCATTCTACTCCATTCTACGCTCTTCTACTATACCCAACTGTAATTGATTCGATGGGATTCGACGCCATTCGACGCGATTTGTCTCGTTTCGTCTCCATTCAGCTTGATTCGACTCTGTTCTACTCTACTCTATTCTACTCTACACTATTCTGCTCTGCTCTACCCTTTTCTACTCTATTCTATTGTATCCTTTCCATTCTCTTCTACTGTGTTCAAGTCTACTCTATTCCATCCTACCCTAATCTAATCTATTCTACTGAATTCGATTCCATGCATCTCGACGCGATTCGGCTCAAATTGGCTCCTTTCCACTCCATTCATCCCCAATCGGCTCAAATCGGTTCGATTCAGCTCTAATCGGCTCCATTCGGCTCTAGTCAGCTCGAATAGACTCTATGCAGCTCTATTCGGCTCTATTAGACTCTACTCAACTCTATTATCTCTTTTCGACTCCATGCTACACCATTCTACTCCATCCTAAACTGTTCTCTACTGTATTGTATTGTACTCTACCCTACTCTAGTCTATTCTAATTGATTGGATTGGATTGGATTGGAATTGATCAGATTCAGTGCAATTCGACGGGATTCGACGCGATACGGCACGATTCCACGGGATTCGGCGTGATTTGTCTTGGTTTCTATCCATTTAGCTCTTTTGGGCTCTATTTGGCTCTATTCGGCAATGTTCGACTCTACTCTACTCTACTCTTCTATACTCTGCTCTTCTCGACCCTATTCTTTCAGTGCTGTTCTCTTCTGTTCTGTTCTACTGCACTCTATTCTACCCTACCCTACCCTAACTTAGCCTACTGTAATCTGTTCTATGCTATTCGACACACTTGAATGGGATTCGACCTGATTCGGGTCATATCGGCTCGATTCATCTCCTTTCTGCTCCATTAAACTCGATTCGGTTCTATTCGGCTCTTTTCCACTCTATTCGGCTCTTTTTGGCAGTAGTCGACTCTATTTGACTCTAGTCTACACGATTCTTTCTGTTCTGTTCTATTCTACTCTATTCTATTCTTCTCTACCCTACCCTAACCTTACCTTCCCCACACTAATCTATTTGATTCGATTCGACACATTTCAAACGACTCGACATGATTCATCTCGATTCACCTTGAATTTGGTCAATTCGGCTGTATTCAGCTCTGTTTGGCTCTTTTCGGCTCTCTTCAACTCGATTTGACTCTATTCTACTGGACCCGACTCTACTTAATTCTATTCTCTTCTTTCTATTGTGTTCTGTTGTGTTGTAGTCTAGCCTCTCCTGCCGTACCCTCCTCTACTCTAATCTATTCGATTCAACGCATTTCGACGCGATTCCATGTGATTAGGCTTGAATCGGCTCGATTTAGCTCTATTTGGCTTGAATTGGGTCAATTCGTCTCGATTCTGCTCAATTCAGCATAATTGGGCTCGAGTGAACCTTATTCAGCCCTGTTCAGCTCTACTCAACCCTTTCTACTTTATTTGTCTCTATTTGGCTCCATTCAACTCCCTTCCACACCATTCTACTCTTTTCTACTCTATTCTATTCTGTTCTACCCTACCCTACTCTAATCTATTCTAATGGATTCGATTCATCACGATTTGTCTCCTTTCCTCTCCATTCGAATCGATTCGGCTTGAATTGGATCTATTCATCTATATTCTGCACTACCCGACTCTGACTATTCCACTCTACTCAACTCTACTCCATTCTACTCTTGGTATTCTTTTCTGTTCTACTCTATTCTAGTCTTCTGTGCCCTTCCCTACTGAATCCCAGTCTAACCTACACTACTCTAATCTATTCAATTTAATTCGATTCCATTCAGTTTGACACCATTCGACCCGATTTGAGACAATTCGACGGGATTCGGTGAGATTCCGCGAGATTTGATGCGTTTTGGTGGGATTGGATGGAATTCAACGAGATCCGGTGCAATAGGATGCAATTAAGTGTGTTTTGGCTCGATTTTGCTGGGTTCAGTTTGTCTCTATTTGGCTCGTTTCAGCTCCACTAGGCTCCATTCATCCCGAATCTGGTCGACTCGACTCGATTCGGCTCATTTTGGCCATATGTGGTCCTATTCAGCGTTATTCGGCTCTATTCAACTCTTTTCTACTCTCTGCATCTCTGTTCGAATCCATTTGACTCCATTCCACACCATTCTATTCCATTCTACACTACTGTATTCTACAAAACCCTCCCCCACCCTAGCCTATCCTAATCTAGTCTGCTCTTTTCTAGTCTCCTTTTCTATTTTCTCTATTCCATCCTATGCTACTCTACCATACCCTACACTAAGCTAACCTACCCTGACCTATGCTGTTCTATTCTATTTCCTTCTATTTTCTCTGTTCCACCATATGCTTCCCTACCCTATGCTACCCCACCGTACCATACTCTACTACTTAGGGTTACTCAATAAGGGTCCTAATTAAGGGGAGTAGTTCGGGCAAGGGTACTCCTTAAGGCAAGTGTACTAGTTCAGGCTACTAGTTAAGGCCAGGCTACTAGTTAAGGCATGGGTACTTGTTGAGGGTACTGGTTAAGGCAAAGGTACCAGTTCAGGCTGCTTGTTAAGGACATACTACTAGTGAAGGCAAGGGTACTAGTGAAGACTACTGGTTAAGGCAAGGGTACTTGTTAGGACTACTAGTTAAGGCAAGGGTACTAGATTAGGCTAAGAGTTCAGGCAAGGGTACTCGTTCAGATTACTGACTTAGGGTACTATTCAAGACTAGTTGTCTAGGCTACTGCTCTATGCCACTAGTCTAGCTGACTAGTCCAGCTTACTAGTCTAGGCTTCTACTCTAGCCTTCTCTTGTCTACTCTAATGTAGTCTACTTGCATCTACCCTAGTCTTCCTATCATAAACTACCCTACCCTAACCTATTCTAATCGATTCCATTTGATTCGATTCAAAGCATTTCCATGCGACCGGACACCATCACACTTGAGTCGGCTCGATTCCGCAACATCAGCTCGATTCAGCTCGATTTGGCTCGAATCGCTTCAATTCAGCTCGTTTCCACACGGTTCAGCCTTATTCGGCCCTATTTGGCTCGATTCGACTCTTTTCTACTCTATTTGTCTCTGTTCGACTCCATTTGACTCCACTCTTCTCCGTTCTACGCTATTCTACTCTATTCTGTTCTACTCTAACCTACGATACTCTAATCTATTCGATTGGATGCGATTCGAAGCAATTCGGTGTGATTCATCTCGTTTTGTTTCCATTTGACTCGATTCGGCCAGAATTGGCTCTATTCAGCTATATCCTGCACTCTTTGACTCTATTTGACTCAATTCTACTCTGCTCTACTCTTGTCTGCTTTACTCTCTCTACTCTACCCTACTGTACTATATTCTATTCTGTACTATTCTGTTCTATTCTACCCACCCGCCCCTCCCCTCCCCTTCCCTAATCTATTTGATTAGATTCGATGTGATGTATTTCCACGCGATTTGACGCGATTAGGCTTGAATCAGCTCGATTCAGTTCGAATCGGCTCTATTCGGCTCGACTTGGATCCATTTCACTCCATTCGGCAGGATTAGGCCCGAATTCCATCGATTCTGCTGGATTGTGCTCAATTAGGCCTTATTTGGGCCTATTCGGCCCTATTCTGCTCTATTAGACTCTTTTGTACTCTATTCATATCTATCCGTCTCTATTGGACTCCGTTCAACTCCATTCCTCACTATTTTCCTCGATTCTATTCTACCCTTCCCTACCCTAATCTCTTCTAATCGATTCGATTTGATTTGACGCGATTCGAAGCAACCGGACGTGATTCGTCTCGTTTTGTCTCCACTCGGCTCAATTCGGCTATGTTCTCTCTCTTTGACTCTATTCTATTCTGTTGTATTCTTTCTGTTCTGTTCTATTCTCTCCTATTCTGTTGTACTCTAGTCTATTCTACCCTACCCGACCCAACGGCACCCCACCCGAACCTACCCTACTTTAATCTATTGGATTCAATTCGATTCCGTGCAACGCGATTTGATAGGACTTGACTGGATTCGGCAAATCTGAAGGGATCTGATGAGATTCCATGCGACTCGACGTGATTCAGTAGGATTCTCTGAGGTTTGACGCAATTCGAAGTTATTTGACGTGATTCGATGGAATTCGACACGATATGAAGCGATTTGACCTTGTTTGATTCAAAACGATGTGACTCGACTCGATTCGACCTGATTCGATTGGACGCTGTTCGGTGACAGTCAGTGCGATTCTGCTTGATTCCGCTCGATTAGGTGTGATTCGGCAGTATACAGCTCTTTTCGGCTGTATTCAGCTCCATTCGTCTGTATTCAGCTTATTCGGCTCTATTCGACTGTATTCGACTCTACTCTTTTCCACTCTATTCTACTCGATTCTATTCCTTCTATTCTGTTCTAATCTCTTCTATTCCACTCTACTCTGTTCTATTCTCCCCTCCCCTCCCCTCCCCTTCTCTAATCTATACGTCTCGATCGGATTTGACGCGTTGAACGCGATTCGAGGCGATGAAGCTTGAATCGGCTCGATTCGGCTCGATTTGGCTCTATTCGGCTCAGTTAGGCTCCATTCAGCTTGTTTTGGCTTGAATCGCTTCGAATCTGCTCGATTTGGCCTTCTTCGGCCCTATTCTGCTCTATTCGACTCTTTTCGACTCTCTTCGTTTCTACTTGACTCCATTCTACTCCATTCTATTCATTCCACACTATTCTACACTATTCTACTCTATTCTGCTCTACCCTACCCAACACCACTCTAATTTACTCTACTTGCTTCTACACGATTCCTCTCATTTTGTCTGCATTTGGCTCTATTCAGCTCTATTCTACTCTTCTCTACTCTATTGTATTGTTTCTACTCTGTTCTGTACTATTCTACTCTATTCTACCCTACCCTATGCTACCCAACTCTAAGGTATTGTAATCCACTTGATTGGATTTGATTCAACCCATTTCGACGTGATTCGGCTCGATTTGGCTCTGTTCAAATCTATTCTACTCTACTCTATTCCCCTCTACTCTACTCTAGCCTACTCTTTTCTGTATTCGTTCTGTGTTGTTCTGTTCTATTTTGTTGTGTTCTGTTCTGTTTTATTCTATTCTACTCTATTCTACCCTACTCTAGCCTACCCGAACCTCCCCTACTCTAGTCTATTCAATTGAATTCGAGAAATTTTGACGCGACTAGGGGCCGAATCGGTGTGATTCATGTCCATTCGGCTCCATTTGTCTCGAATAGTGTCGATTCAGCTCGATTAGGCTCGATTTGGCTCCATTAGGCTCGATTCACTGGATTCGGCTCGATTTCGCTCAATTCAGCTCGATTTGGCCCTCTTTGGCCCTATTCGGCTCTATTCAGCTCTTTTCTACTCTACTCGATTCCATTGCACACCATTCTACTCCATTCTACGCTCTTCTACTATACCCAACTGTAATTGATTCGATGGGATTCGACGCCATTCGACGCGATTTGTCTCGTTTCGTCTCCATTCAGCTTGATTCGACTCTGTTCTACTCTACTCTATTCTACTCTACACTATTCTGCTCTGCTCTACCCTTTTCTACTCTATTCTATTGTATCCTTTCCATTCTCTTCTACTGTGTTCAAGTCTACTCTATTCCATCCTACCCTAATCTAATCTATTCTACTGAATTCGATTCCATGCATCTCGACGCGATTCGGCTCAAATTGGCTCCTTTCCACTCCATTCATCCCCAATCGGCTCAAATCGGTTCGATTCAGCTCTAATCGGCTCCATTCGGCTCTAGTCAGCTCGAATAGACTCTATGCAGCTCTATTCGGCTCTATTAGACTCTACTCAACTCTATTATCTCTTTTCGACTCCATGCTACACCATTCTACTCCATCCTAAACTGTTCTCTACTGTATTGTATTGTACTCTACCCTACTCTAGTCTATTCTAATTGATTGGATTGGATTGGATTGGAATTGATCAGATTCAGTGCAATTCGACGGGATTCGACGCGATACGGCACGATTCCACGGGATTCGGCGTGATTTGTCTTGGTTTCTATCCATTTAGCTCTTTTGGGCTCTATTTGGCTCTATTCGGCAATGTTCGACTCTACTCTACTCTACTCTTCTATACTCTGCTCTTCTCGACCCTATTCTTTCAGTTCTGTTCTCTTCTGTTCTGTTCTACTGCACTCTATTCTACCCTACCCTACCCTAACTTAGCCTACTGTAATCTGTTCTATGCTATTCGACACACTTGAATGGGATTCGACCTGATTCGGGTCATATCGGCTCGATTCATCTCCTTTCTGCTCCATTAAACTCGATTCGGTTCTATTCGGCTCTTTTCCACTCTATTCGGCTCTTTTTGGCAGTAGTCGACTCTAGTTGACTCTAGTCTACACGATTCTTTCTGTTCTGTTCTATTCTACTCTATTCTATTCTTCTCTACCCTACCCTAACCTTACCTTCCCCACACTAATCTATTTGATTCGATTCGACACATTTCAAACGACTCGACATGATTCATCTCGATTCACCTTGAATTTGGTCAATTCGGCTGTATTCCGCTCTGTTTGGCTCTTTTCGGCTCTCTTCAACTCGATTTGACTCTATTCTACTGGACCCGACTCTACTTAATTCTATTCTCTTCTTTCTATTGTGTTCTGTTGTGTTGTAGTCTAGCCTCTCCTGCCGTACCCTCCTCTACTCTAATCTATTCGATTCAACGCATTTCGACGCGATTCCATGTGATTAGGCTTGAATCGGCTCGATTTAGCTCTATTTGGCTTGAATTGGATCAATTCGTCTCGATTCTGCTCAATTCAGCATAATTGGGCTCGAGTGAACCTTATTCAGCCCTGTTCAGCTCTACTCAACCCTTTCTACTTTATTTGTCTCTATTTGGCTCCATTCAACTCCCTTCCACACCATTCTACTCTTTTCTACTCTATTCTATTCTGTTCTACCCTACCCTACTCTAATCGATTCTAATGGATTCGATTCATCACGATTTGTCTCCTTTCCTCTCCATTCGAATCGATTCGGCTTGAATTGGATCTATTCATCTATATTCTGCACTACCCGACTCTGACTATTCCACTCTACTCAACTCTACTCCATTCTACTCTTGGTATTCTTTTCTGTTCTACTCTATTCTAGTCTTCTGTGCCCTTCCCTACTGAATCCCAGTCTAACCTACACTACTCTAATCTATTCAATTTAATTCGATTCCATTCAGTTTGACACCATTCGACCCGATTTGAGACAATTCGACGGGATTCGGTGAGATTCCGCGAGATTTGATGCGTTTTGGTGGGATTGGATGGAATTCGACGAGATCCGATGCAATAGGATGCAATTAAGTGTGTTTTGGCTCGATTTTGCTGGGTTCAGTTTGTCTCTATTTGGCTCATTTCAGCTCCACTAGGCTCCATTCATCCCGAATCTGGTCGACTCGACTCGATTCGGCTCATTTTGGCCATATTTGGTCCTATTCAGCGTTATTCGGCTCTATTCAACTCTTTTCTACTCTCTGCATCTCTGTTCGAATCCATTTGACTCCATTCCACACCATTCTATTCCATTCTACACTACTGTATTCTACAAAACCCTCCCCCACCCTAGCCTATCCTAATCTAGTCTGCTCTTTTCTAGTCTCCTTTTCTATTTTCTCTATTCCATCCTATGCTACTCTACCATACCCTACACTAAGCTAACCTACCCTGACCTATGCTGTTCTATTCTATTTCCTTCTATTTTCTCTCTTCCACCGTATGCTTCCCTACCCTATGCTACCCCACCGTACCATACTCTACTACTTAGGGTTACTCAATAAGGGTCCTAATTAAGGGGAGTAGTTCGGGCAAGGGTACTCCTTAAGGCAAGTGTACTAGTTCAGGCTACTAGTTAAGGCCAGGCTACTAGTTAAGGCATGGGTACTTGTTGAGGGTACTGGTTAAGGCAAAGGTACCAGTTCAGGCTGCTTGTTAAGGACATACTACTAGTGAAGGCAAGGGTACTAGTGAAGACTACTGGTTAAGGCAAGGGTACTTGTTAGGACTACTAGTTAAGGCAAGGGTACTAGATTAGGCTAAGAGTTCAGGCAAGGGTACTCGTTCAGATTACTGACTTAGGGTACTATTCAAGACTAGTTGTCTAGGCTACTGCTCTATGCCACTAGTCTAGCTGACTAGTCCAGCTTACTAGTCTAGGCTTCTACTCTAGCCTTCTCTTGTCTACTCTAATGTAGTCTACTTGCATCTACCCTAGTCTTCCTATCATAAACTACCCTACCCTAACCTATTCTAATCGATTCCATTTGATTCGATTCAAAGCATTTCCATGCGACCGGACACCATCACACTTGAGTCGGCTCGATTCCGCAACATCAGCTCGATTCAGCTCGATTTGGCTCGAATCGCTTCAATTCAGCTCGTTTCCACACGGTTCAGCCTTATTCGGCCCTATTTGGCTCGATTCGACTCTTTTCTACTCTATTTGTCTCTGTTCGACTCCATTTGACTCCACTCTTCTCCGTTCTACGCTATTCTACTCTATTCTGTTCTACTCTAACCTACGATACTCTAATCTATTCGATTGGATGCGATTCGAAGCAATTCGGTGTGATTCATCTCGTTTTGTTTCCATTTGACTCGATTCGGCCAGAATTGGCTCTATTCAGCTATATCCTGCACTCTTTGACTCTATTTGACTCAATTCTACTCTGCTCTACTCTTGTCTGCTTTACTCTCTCTACTCTACCCTACTGTACTATATTCTATTCTGTACTATTCTGTTCTATTCTACCCACCCGCCCCTCCCCTCCCCTTCCCTAATCTATTTGATTAGATTCGATGTGATGTATTTCCACGCGATTTGACGCGATTAGGCTTGAATCAGCTCGATTCAGTTCGAATCGGCTCTATTCGGCTCGACTTGGATCCATTTCACTCCATTCGGCAGGATTAGGCCCGAATTCCATCGATTCTGCTGGATTGTGCTCAATTAGGCCTTATTTGGGCCTATTCGGCCCTATTCTGCTCTATTAGACTCTTTTGTACTCTATTCATATCTATCCGTCTCTATTGGACTCCGTTCAACTCCATTCCTCACTATTTTCCTCGATTCTATTCTACCCTTCCCTACCCTAATCTCTTCTAATCGATTCGATTTGATTTGACGCGATTCGAAGCAACCGGACGTGATTCGTCTCGTTTTGTCTCCACTCGGCTCAATTCGGCTATGTTCTCTCTCTTTGACTCTATTCTATTCTGTTGTATTCTTTCTGTTCTGTTCTATTCTCTCCTATTCTGTTGTACTCTAGTCTATTCTACCCTACCCGACCCAACGGCACCCCACCCGAACCTACCCTACTTTAATCTATTGGATTCAATTCGATTCCGTGCAACGCGATTTGATAGGACTTGACTGGATTCGGCAAATCTGAAGGGATCTGATGAGATTCCATGCGACTCGACGTGATTCAGTAGGATTCTCTGAGGTTTGACGCAATTCGAAGTTATTTGACGTGATTCGATGGAATTCGACACGATATGAAGCGATTTGACCTTGTTTGATTCAAAACGATGTGACTCGACTCGATTCGACCTGATTCGATTGGACGCTGTTCGGTGACAGTCAGTGCGATTCTGCTTGATTCCGCTCGATTAGGTGTGATTCGGCAGTATACAGCTCTTTTCGGCTGTATTCAGCTCCATTCGTCTGTATTCAGCTTATTCGGCTCTATTCGACTGTATTCGACTCTACTCTTTTCCACTCTATTCTACTCGATTCTATTCCTTCTATTCTGTTCTAATCTCTTCTATTCCACTCTACTCTGTTCTATTCTCCCCTCCCCTCCCCTCCCCTTCTCTAATCTATACGTCTCGATCGGATTTGACGCGTTGAACGCGATTCGAGGCGATGAAGCTTGAATCGGCTCGATTCGGCTCGATTTGGCTCTATTCGGCTCAGTTAGGCTCCATTCAGCTTGTTTTGGCTTGAATCGCTTCGAATCTGCTCGATTTGGCCTTCTTCGGCCCTATTCTGCTCTATTCGACTCTTTTCGACTCTCTTCGTTTCTACTTGACTCCATTCTACTCCATTCTATTCATTCCACACTATTCTACACTATTCTACTCTATTCTGCTCTACCCTACCCAACACCACTCTAATTTACTCTACTTGCTTCTACACGATTCCTCTCATTTTGTCTGCATTTGGCTCTATTCAGCTCTATTCTACTCTTCTCTACTCTATTGTATTGTTTCTACTCTGTTCTGTACTATTCTACTCTATTCTACCCTACCCTATGCTACCCAACTCTAAGGTATTGTAATCCACTTGATTGGATTTGATTCAACCCATTTCGACGTGATTCGGCTCGATTTGGCTCTGTTCAAATCTATTCTACTCTACTCTATTCCCCTCTACTCTACTCTAGCCTACTCTTTTCTGTATTCGTTCTGTGTTGTTCTGTTCTATTTTGTTGTGTTCTGTTCTGTTTTATTCTATTCTACTCTATTCTACCCTACTCTAGCCTACCCGAACCTCCCCTACTCTAGTCTATTCAATTGAATTCGAGAAATTTTGACGCGACTAGGGGCCGAATCGGTGTGATTCATGTCCATTCGGCTCCATTTGTCTCGAATAGTGTCGATTCAGCTCGATTAGGCTCGATTTGGCTCCATTAGGCTCGATTCACTGGATTCGGCTCGACTTCGCTCAATTCAGCTCGATTTGGCCCTCTTTGGCCCTATTCGGCTCTATTCAGCTCTTTTCTACTCTACTCGATTCCATTGCACACCATTCTACTCCATTCTACGCTCTTCTACTATACCCAACTGTAATTGATTCGATGGGATTCGACGCCATTCGACGCGATTTGTCTCGTTTCGTCTCCATTCAGCTTGATTCGACTCTGTTCTACTCTACTCTATTCTACTCTACACTATTCTGCTCTGCTCTACCCTTTTCTGCTCTATTCTATTGTATCCTTTCCATTCTCTTCTACTGTGTTCAAGTCTACTCTATTCCATCCTACCCTAATCTAATCTATTCTACTGAATTCGATTCCATGCATCTCGACGCGATTCGGCTCAAATTGGCTCCTTTCCACTCCATTCATCCCCAATCGGCTCAAATCGGTTCGATTCAGCTCTAATCGGCTCCATTCGGCTCTAGTCAGCTCGAATAGACTCTATGCAGCTCTATTCGGCTCTATTAGACTCTACTCAACTCTATTATCTCTTTTCGACTCCATGCTACACCATTCTACTCCATCCTAAACTGTTCTCTACTGTATTGTATTGTACTCTACCCTACTCTAGTCTATTCTAATTGATTGGATTGGATTGGATTGGAATTGATCAGATTCAGTGCAATTCGACGGGATTCGACGCGATACGGCACGATTCCACGGGATTCGGCGTGATTTGTCTTGGTTTCTATCCATTTAGCTCTTTTGGGCTCTATTTGGCTCTATTCGGCAATGTTCGACTCTACTCTACTCTACTCTTCTATACTCTGCTCTTCTCGACCCTATTCTTTCAGTTCTGTTCTCTTCTGTTCTGTTCTACTGCACTCTATTCTACCCTACCCTACCCTAACTTAGCCTACTGTAATCTGTTCTATGCTATTCGACACACTTGAATGGGATTCGACCTGATTCGGGTCATATCGGCTCGATTCATCTCCTTTCTGCTCCATTAAACTCGATTCGGTTCTATTCGGCTCTTTTCCACTCTATTCGGCTCTTTTTGGCAGTAGTCGACTCTAGTTGACTCTAGTCTACACGATTCTTTCTGTTCTGTTCTATTCTACTCTATTCTATTCTTCTCTACCCTACCCTAACCTTACCTTCCCCACACTAATCTATTTGATTCGATTCGACACATTTCAAACGACTCGACATGATTCATCTCGATTCACCTTGAATTTGGTCAATTCGGCTGTATTCCGCTCTGTTTGGCTCTTTTCGGCTCTCTTCAACTCGATTTGACTCTATTCTACTGGACCCGACTCTACTTAATTCTATTCTCTTCTTTCTATTGTGTTCTGTTGTGTTGTAGTCTAGCCTCTCCTGCCGTACCCTCCTCTACTCTAATCTATTCGATTCAACGCATTTCGACGCGATTCCATGTGATTAGGCTTGAATCGGCTCGATTTAGCTCTATTTGGCTTGAATTGGGTCAATTCGTCTCGATTCTGCTCAATTCAGCATAATTGGGCTCGAGTGAACCTTATTCAGCCCTGTTCAGCTCTACTCAACCCTTTCTACTTTATTTGTCTCTATTTGGCTCCATTCAACTCCCTTCCACACCATTCTACTCTTTTCTACTCTATTCTATTCTGTTCTACCCTACCCTACTCTAATCGATTCTAATGGATTCGATTCATCACGATTTGTCTCCTTTCCTCTCCATTCGAATCGATTCGGCTTGAATTGGATCTATTCATCTATATTCTGCACTACCCGACTCTGACTATTCCACTCTACTCAACTCTACTCCATTCTACTCTTGGTATTCTTTTCTGTTCTACTCTATTCTAGTCTTCTGTGCCCTTCCCTACTGAATCCCAGTCTAACCTACACTACTCTAATCTATTCAATTTAATTCGATTCCATTCAGTTTGACACCATTCGACCCGATTTGAGACAATTCGACGGGATTCGGTGAGATTCCGCGAGATTTGATGCGTTTTGGTGGGATTGGATGGAATTCAACGAGATCCGGTGCAATAGGATGCAATTAAGTGTGTTTTGGCTCGATTTTGCTGGGTTCAGTTTGTCTCTATTTGGCTCATTTCAGCTCCACTAGGCTCCATTCATCCCGAATCTGGTCGACTCGACTCGATTCGGCTCATTTTGGCCATATGTGGTCCTATTCAGCGTTATTCGGCTCTATTCAACTCTTTTCTACTCTCTGCATCTCTGTTCGAATCCATTTGACTCCATTCCACACCATTCTATTCCATTCTACACTACTGTATTCTACAAAACCCTCCCCCACCCTAGCCTATCCTAATCTAGTCTGCTCTTTTCTAGTCTCCTTTTCTATTTTCTCTATTCCATCCTATGCTACTCTACCATACCCTACACTAAGCTAACCTACCCTGACCTATGCTGTTCTATTCTATTTCCTTGTATTTTCTCTGTTCCACCGTATGCTTCCCTACCCTATGCTACCCCACCGTACCATACTCTACTACTTAGGGTTACTCAATAAGGGTCCTAATTAAGGGGAGTAGTTCGGGCAAGGGTACTCCTTAAGGCAAGTGTACTAGTTCAGGCTACTAGTTAAGGCCAGGCTACTAGTTAAGGCCAGGCTACTAGTTAAGGCATGGGTACTTGTTGAGGGTACTGGTTAAGGCAAAGGTACCAGTTCAGGCTGCTTGTTAAGGACATACTACTAGTGAAGGCAAGGGTACTAGTGAAGACTACTGGTTAAGGCAAGGGTACTTGTTAGGACTACTAGTTAAGGCAAGGGTACTAGATTAGGCTAAGAGTTCAGGCAAGGGTACTCGTTCAGATTACTGACTTAGGGTACTATTCAAGACTAGTTGTCTAGGCTACTGCTCTATGCCACTAGTCTAGCTGACTAGTCCAGCTTACTAGTCTAGGCTTCTACTCTAGCCTTCTCTTGTCTACTCTAATGTAGTCTACTTGCATCTACCCTAGTCTTCCTATCATAAACTACCCTACCCTAACCTATTCTAATCGATTCCATTTGATTCGATTCAAAGCATTTCCATGCGACCGGACACCATCACGCTTGAGTCGGCTCGATTCCGCAACATCAGCTCGATTCAGCTCGATTTGGCTCGAATCGCTTCAATTCAGCTCGTTTCCACACGGTTCAGCCTTATTCGGCCCTATTTGGCTCGATTCGACTCTTTTCTACTCTATTTGTCTCTGTTCGACTCCATTTGACTCCACTCTTCTCCGTTCTACGCTATTCTACTCTATTCTGTTCTACTCTAACCTACGATACTCTAATCTATTCGACTGGATGCGATTCGAAGCAATTCAGTGTGATTCATCTCGTTTTGTTTCCATTTGACTCGATTAGGTCAGAGTTGGCTCTATTCAGCTATATCCTGCACTCTTTGACTCTATTTGACTCAATTCTACTCTGCTCTACTCTTGTCTGCTTTACTCTCTCTACTCTACCCTACTGTACTATATTCTATTCTGTACTATTCTGTTCTATTCTACCCACCCGCCCCTCCCCTCCCCTGCCCTAATCTATTTGATTAGATTCGATGTGATGTATTTCCACGCGATTTGACGCGATTAGGCTTGAATCAGCTCGATTCAGTTCGAATCGGCTCTATTCGGCTCGACGTGGCTCCATTTCACTCCATTCGGCTCAATTAGGCCCGAATTCCATCGATTCTGCTGGATTGTGCTCAATTAGGCCTTATTTGGGCCTATTCGGCCCTATTCTGCTCTATTAGACACTTTTGTACTCTATTCCTATCTATCCGTCTCTATTGGACTCCGTTCAACTCCATTCCTCACTATTTTCCTCGATTCTATTCTACCCTTCCCTACCCTAATCTCTTCTAATCGATTCGATTTGATTTGACGCGATTCGAAGCAACCGGACGTGATTCGTCTCGTTTTGTCTCCACTCAGCTCAATTCGGCTATGTTCTCTCTCTTTGACTCTATTCTATTCTGTTGTATTCTTTCTGTTCTGTTCTATTCTCTCCTATTCTGTTGTACTCTAGTCTATTCTACCCTACCCGACCCAACGGCACCCCACCCAAACCTACCCTACTTTAATCTATTGGATTCAATTCGATACCGTGCAACGCGATTTGATAGGACTTGACTGGATTCGGCAAATCTGAAGGGATCTGATGAGATTCCATGCGACTCGACGTGATTCAGTAGGATTCTCTGAGGTTTGACGCAATTCGAAGTTATTTGACGTGATTCGATGGAATTCGACACGATATGAAGCGATTTGACCTTGTTTGATTCAAAACGATGTGACTCGACTCGATTCGACCTGATTCGATTTGACGCTGTTCGGTGACAGTCAGTGCGATTCTGCTTGATTCCGCTCGATTAGGTGTGATTCGGCAGTATACAGCTCTTTTCGGCTGTATTCAGCTCCATTCGTCTGTATTCAGCTTATTCGGCTCTATTCGACTGTATTCGACTCTACTCTTTTCCACTCTATTCTACTCGATTCTATTCCTTCTATTCTGTTCTAATCTCTTCTATTCCACTCTACTCTGTTCTATTCTCCCCTCCCCTCCCCTTCTCTAATCTATACGTCTCGATCGGATTTGACGCGTTGAACGCGATTCGAGGCGATGAAGCTTGAATCGGCTCGATTCGGCTCGATTTGGCTCTATTCGGCTCAGTTAGGCTCCATTCAGCTTGTTTTGGCTTGAATCACTTCGAATCTGCTCGATTTGGCCTTCTTCGGCCCTATTCTGCTCTATTCGACTCTTTTCGACTCTCTTCGTTTCTACTTGACTCCATTCTACTCCATTCTATTCATTCCACACTATTCTACACTATTCTACTCTATTCTGCTCTACCCTACCCAACACCACTCTAATTTACTCTACTTGCTTCTACACGATTCCTCTCATTTTGTCTGCATTTGGCTCTATTCAGCTCTATTCTACTCTTCTCTACTCTATTGTATTGTTTCTACTCTGTTCTGTACTATTCTACTCTATTCTACCCTACCCTATGCTACCCAACTCTAAGGTATTGTAATCCACTTGATTGGATTTGATTCAACCCATTTCGACGTGATTCGGCTCGATTTGGCTCTGTTCAAATCTATTCTACTCTACTCTATTCCCCTCTACTCTACTCTAGCCTACTCTTTTCTGTATTCGTTCTGTGTTGTTCTGTTCTATTTTGTTGTGTTCTGTTCTGTTTTATTCTATTCTACTCTATTCTACCCTACTCTAGCCTACCCGAACCTCCCCTACTCTAGTCTATTCAATTGAATTCGAGAAATTTTGACGCGACTAGGGGCCGAATCGGTGTGATTCATGTCCATTCGGCTCCATTTGTCTCGAATAGTGTCGATTCAGCTCGATTAGGCTCGATTTGGCTCCATTAGGCTCGATTCACTGGATTCGGCTCGATTTCGCTCAATTCAGCTCGATTTGGCCCTCTTTGGCCCTATTCGGCTCTATTCAGCTCTTTTCTACTCTACTCGATTCCATTGCACACCATTCTACTCCATTCTACGCTCTTCTACTATACCCTACTGTAATTGATTCGATGGGATTCAATGCCATTCGACGCGATTTGTCTCGTTTCGTCTCCATTCAGCTTGATTCGACTCTGTTCTACTCTACTCTATTCTACTCTGCACTATTCTGCTCTGCTCTACCCTTTTCTACTCTATTCTATTGTATCCTTTCCATTCTCTTCTACTGTGTTCAAGTCTACTCTATTCCATCCTACCCTAATCTAATCTATTCTACTGGATTCGATTCCACGCATCTCGATGCGATTCGGCTCAAATCGGTTCCTTTCCACTCCATTCATCCCCAATCGGCTCAAATCGGTTCGATTCAGCTCTAATCGGCTCCATTCGGCTCTAGTCAGCTCGAATAGACTCTATGCAGCTCTATTCGGCTCTATTAGACTCTACTCAACTCTATTATCTCTTTTCGACTCCATGCTACACCATTCTACTCCATCCTAAACTGTTCTCTACTGTATTGTATTGTACTCTACCCTACTCTAGTCTATTCTAATTGATTGGATTGGATTGGATTGGAATTGATCAGATTCAGTGCAATTCGACGGGATTCGACGCGATACGGCACGATTCCACGGGATTCGGCGTGATTTGTCTTGGTTTCTATCCATTTAGCTCTTTTGGGCTCTATTTGGCTCTATTCGGCAATGTTCGACTCTACTCTACTCTACTCTTCTATACTCTGCTCTTCTCGACCCTATTCTTTCAGTTCTGTTCTCTTCTGTTCTGTTCTACTGCACTCTATTCTACCCTACCCTACCCTAACTTAGCCTACTGTAATCTGTTCTATGCTATTCGACACACTTGAATGGGATTCGACCTGATTCGGGTCATATCGGCTCGATTCATCTCCTTTCTGCTCCATTAAACTCGATTCGGTTCTATTCGGCTCTTTTCCACTCTATTCGGCTCTTTTTGGCAGTAGTCGACTCTATTTGACTCTAGTCTACTCGATTCTTTCTGTTCTGTTCTATTCTACTCTATTCTATTCTTCTCTACCCTACCGTAACCTTACCTTCCCCACACTAATCTATTTGATTCGATTCGACACATTTCAAACGACTCGACATGATTCATCTCGATTCACCTTGAATTTGGTCAATTCGGCTGTATTCCGCTCTGTTTGGCTCTTTTCGGCTCTCTTCAACTCGATTTGACT
This sequence comes from Loxodonta africana, assembly GCF_030014295.1. Lineage (NCBI taxonomy): Eukaryota > Metazoa > Chordata > Mammalia > Proboscidea > Elephantidae > Loxodonta > Loxodonta africana. The sequence goes on along the minus strand of NW_026975207.1, from coordinate 1,676,590 downwards.
CTATTCTACTGGACCCGACTCTACTTAATTCTATTCTCTTCTTTCTATTGTGTTCTGTTGTGTTGTAGTCTAGCCTCTCCTGCCGTACCCTCCTCTACTCTAATCTATTCGATTCAACGCATTTCGACGCGATTCCATGTGATTAGGCTTGAATCGGCTCGATTTAGCTCTATTTGGCTTGAATTGGGTCAATTCGTCTCGATTCTGCTCAATTCAGCATAATTGGGCTCGAGTGAACCTTATTCAGCCCTGTTCAGCTCTACTCAACCCTTTCTACTTTATTTGTCTCTATTTGGCTCCATTCAACTCCCTTCCACACCATTCTACTCTTTTCTACTCTATTCTATTCTGTTCTACCCTACCCTACTCTAATCTATTCTAATGGATTCGATTCATCACGATTTGTCTCCTTTCCTCTCCATTCGAATCGATTCGGCTTGAATTGGATCTATTCATCTATATTCTGCACTACCCGACTCTGACTATTCCACTCTACTCAACTCTACTCCATTCTACTCTTGGTATTCTTTTCTGTTCTACTCTATTCTAGTCTTCTGTGCCCTTCCCTACTGAATCCCAGTCTAACCTACACTACTCTAATCTATTCAATTTAATTCGATTCCATTCAGTTTGACACCATTCGACCCGATTTGAGACAATTCGACGGGATTCGGTGAGATTCCGCGAGATTTGATGCGTTTTGGTGGGATTGGATGGAATTCAACGAGATCCGGTGCAATAGGATGCAATTAAGTGTGTTTTGGCTCGATTTTGCTGGGTTCAGTTTGTCTCTATTTGGCTCATTTCAGCTCCACTAGGCTCCATTCATCCCGAATCTGGTCGACTCGACTCGATTCGGCTCATTTTGGCCATATGTGGTCCTATTCAGCGTTATTCGGCTCTATTCAACTCTTTTCTACTCTCTTCATCTGTGTTCGAATCCATTTGACTCCATTCCACACCATTCTATTCCATTCTACACTACTGTATTCTACAAAACCCTCCCCCACCCTAGCCTATCCTAATCTAGTCTGCTCTTTTCTAGTCTCCTTTTCTATTTTCTCTATTCCATCCTATGCTACTCTACCATACCCTGCACTAAGCTAACCTACCCTGACCTATGCTGTTCTATTCTATTTCCTTCTATTTTCTCTGTTCCACCATATGCTTCCCTACCCTATGCTACCCCACCGTACCATACTCTACTACTTAGGGTTACTCAATAAGGGTCCTAATCAAGGGGAGTAGTTCGGGCAAGGGTACTCCTTAAGGCAAGTGTACTAGTTCAGGCTACTAGTTAAGGCCAGGCTACTAGTTAAGGCCAGGCTACTAGTTAAGGCATGGGTACTTGTTGAGGGTACTGGTTAAGGCAAGGGTACCAGTTCAGGCTACTTGTTAAGGACATACTACTAGTGAAGGCAAGGGTACTAGTGAAGACTCCTGGTTAAGGCAAGGGTACTTGTTAGGACTACTAGTTAAGGCAAGGGTACTAGATTAGGCTAAGAGTTCAGGCAAGGGTACTCGTTCAGATTACTGACTTAGGGTACTATTCAAGACTAGTTGTCTAGGCTACTGCTCTATGCCACTAGTCTAGCTGACTAGTCCAGCTTACTAGTCTAGGCTTCTACTCTAGCCTTCTCTTGTCTACTCTAATGTAGTCTACTTGCATCTACCCTAGTCTTCCTATCATAAACTACCCTACCCTAACCTATTCTAATCGATTCCATTTGATTCGATTCAAAGCATTTCCATGCGACCGGACACCATCACGCTTGAGTCGGCTCGATTCCGCAACATCAGCTCGATTCAGCTCGATTTGGCTCGAATCGCTTCAATTCAGCTCGTTTCCACACGGTTCAGCCTTATTCGGCCCTATTTGGCTCGATTCGACTCTTTTCTACTCTATTTGTCTCTGTTCGACTCCATTTGACTCCACTCTTCTCCATTCTACGCTATTCTACTCTATTCTGTTCTACTCTACCCTACGATACTCTAATCTATTCGACTGGATGCGATTCGAAGCAATTCAGTGTGATTCATCTCGTTTTGTTTCCATTTGACTCGATTAGGTCAGAGTTGGCTCTATTCAGCTATATCCTGCACTCTTTGACTCTATTTGACTCAATTCTACTCTGCTCTACTCTTGTCTGCTTTACTCTCTCTACTCTACCCTACTGTACTATATTCTATTCTGTACTATTCTGTTCTATTCTACCCACCCGCCCCTCCCCTCCCCTGCCCTAATCTATTTGATTAGATTCGATGTGATGTATTTCCACGCGATTTGACGCGATTAGGCTTGAATCAGCTCGATTCAGTTCGAATCGGCTCTATTCGGCTCGACGTGGCTCCATTTCACTCCATTCGGCTCAATTAGGCCCGAATTCCATCGATTCTGCTGGATTGTGCTCAATTAGGCCTTATTTGGGCCTATTCGGCCCTATTCTGCTCTATTAGACACTTTTGTACTCTATTCCTATCTATCCGTCTCTATTGGACTCCGTTCAACTCCATTCCTCACTATTTTCCTCGATTCTATTCTACCCTTCCCTACCCTAATCTCTTCTAATCGATTCGATTTGATTTGACGCGATTCGAAGCAACCGGACGTGATTCGTCTCGTTTTGTCTCCACTCGGCTCAATTCGGCTATGTTCTCTCTCTTTGACTCTATTCTATTCTGTTGTATTCTTTCTGTTCTGTTCTATTCTCTCCTATTCTGTTGTACTCTAGTCTATTCTACCCTACCCGACCCAACGGCACCCCACCCAAACCTACCCTACTTTAATCTATTGGATTCAATTCGATACCGTGCAACGCGATTTGATAGGACTTGACTGGATTCGGCAAATCTGAAGGGATCTGATGAGATTCCATGCGACTCGACGTGATTCAGTAGGATTCTCTGAGGTTTGACGCAATTCGAAGTTATTTGACGTGATTCGATGGAATTCGACACGATATGAAGCGATTTGACCTTGTTTGATTCAAAACGATGTGACTCGACTCGATTCGACCTGATTCGATTTGACGCTGTTCGGTGACAGTCAGTGCGATTCTGCTTGATTCCGCTCGATTAGGTGTGATTCGGCAGTATACAGCTCTTTTCGGCTGTATTCAGCTCCATTCGTCTGTATTCAGCTTATTCGGCTCTATTCGACTGTATTCGACTCTACTCTTTTCCACTCTATTCTACTCGATTCTATTCCTTCTATTCTGTTCTAATCTCTTCTATTCCACTCTACTCTGTTCTATTCTCCCCTCCCCTCCCCTTCTCTAATCTATACGTCTCGATCGGATTTGACGCGTTGAACGCGATTCGAGGCGATGAAGCTTGAATCGGCTCGATTCAGCTCGATTTGGCTCTATTCGGCTCAGTTAGGCTCCATTCAGCTTGTTTTGGCTTGAATCACTTCGAATCTGCTCGATTTGGCCTTCTTCGGCCCTATTCTGCTCTATTCGACTCTTTTCGACTCTCTTCGTTTCTACTTGACTCCATTCTACTCCATTCTATTCATTCCACACTATTCTACACTATTCTACTCTATTCTGCTCTACCCTACCCAACACCACTCTAATTTACTCTACTTGCTTCTACACGATTCCTCTCATTTTGTCTGCATTTGGCTCTATTCAGCTCTATTCTACTCTTCTCTACTCTATTGTATTGTTTCTACTCTGTTCTGTACTATTCTACTCTATTCTACCCTACCCTATGCTACCCAACTCTAAGGTATTGTAATCCACTTGATTGGATTTGATTCAACCCATTTCGACGTGATTCGGCTCGATTTGGCTCTGTTCAAATCTATTCTACTCTACTCTATTCCCCTCTACTCTACTCTAGCCTACTCTTTTCTGTATTCGTTCTGTGTTGTTCTGTTCTATTTTGTTGTGTTCTGTTCTGTTTTATTCTATTCTACTCTATTCTACCCTACTCTAGCCTACCCGAACCTCCCCTACTCTAGTCTATTCAATTGAATTCGAGAAATTTTGACGCGACTAGGGGCCGAATCGGTGTGATTCATGTCCATTCGGCTCCATTTGTCTCGAATAGTGTCGATTCAGCTCGATTAGGCTCGATTTGGCTCCATTAGGCTCGATTCACTGGATTCGGCTCGATTTCGCTCAATTCAGCTCGATTTGGCCCTCTTTGGCCCTATTCGGCTCTATTCAGCTCTTTTCTACTCTACTCGATTCCATTGCACACCATTCTACTCCATTCTACGCTCTTCTACTATACCCTACTGTAATTGATTCGATGGGATTCAATGCCATTCGACGCGATTTGTCTCGTTTCGTCTCCATTCAGCTTGATTCGACTCTGTTCTACTCTACTCTATTCTACTCTGCACTATTCTGCTCTGCTCTACCCTTTTCTACTCTATTCTATTGTATCCTTTCCATTCTCTTCTACTGTGTTCAAGTCTACTCTATTCCATCCTACCCTAATCTAATCTATTCTACTGGATTCGATTCCACGCATCTCGATGCGATTCGGCTCAAATCGGTTCCTTTCCACTCCATTCATCCCCAATCGGCTCAAATCGGTTCGATTCAGCTCTAATCGGCTCCATTCGGCTCTAGTCAGCTCGAATAGACTCTATGCAGCTCTATTCGGCTCTATTAGACTCTACTCAACTCTATTATCTCTTTTCGACTCCATGCTACACCATTCTACTCCATCCTAAACTATTCTCTACTGTATTGTATTGGACTCTACCCTACTCTAGTCTATTCTAATTGATTGGATTGGATTGGATTGGAATTGATCAGATTCAGTGCAATTCGACGGGATTCGACGCGATACGGCACGATTCCACGGGATTCGGCGTGATTTGTCTTGGTTTCTATCCATTTAGCTCTTTTGGGCTCTATTTGGCTCTATTCGGCAATGTTCGACTCTACTCTACTCTACTCTTCTATACTCTGCTCTTCTCGACCCTATTCTTTCAGTTCTGTTCTCTTCTGTTCTGTTCTACTGCACTCTATTCTACCCTACCCTACCCTAACTTAGCCTACTGTAATCTGTTCTATGCTATTCGACACACTTGAATGGGATTCGACCTGATTCGGGTCATATCGGCTCGATTCATCTCCTTTCTGCTCCATTAAACTCGATTCGGTTCTATTCGGCTCTTTTCCACTCTATTCGGCTCTTTTTGGCAGTAGTCGACTCTATTTGACTCTAGTCTACTCGATTCTTTCTGTTCTGTTCTATTCTACTCTATTCTATTCTTCTCTACCCTACCGTAACCTTACCTTCCCCACACTAATCTATTTGATTCGATTCGACACATTTCAAACGACTCGACATGATTCATCTCGATTCACCTTGAATTTGGTCAATTCGGCTGTATTCCGCTCTGTTTGGCTCTTTTCGGCTCTCTTCAACTCGATTTGACTCTATTCTACTGGACCCGACTCTACTTAATTCTATTCTCTTCTTTCTATTGTGTTCTGTTGTGTTGTAGTCTAGCCTCTCCTGCCGTACCCTCCTCTACTCTAATCTATTCGATTCAACGCATTTCGACGCGATTCCATGTGATTAGGCTTGAATCGGCTCGATTTAGCTCTATTTGGCTTGAATTGGGTCAATTCGTCTCGATTCTGCTCAATTCAGCATAATTGGGCTCGAGTGAACCTTATTCAGCCCTGTTCAGCTCTACTCAACCCTTTCTACTTTATTTGTCTCTATTTGGCTCCATTCAACTCCCTTCCACACCATTCTACTCTTTTCTACTCTATTCTATTCTGTTCTACCCTACCCTACTCTAATCTATTCTAATCGATTCGATTCATCACGATTTGTCTCCTTTCCTCTCCATTCGAATCGATTCGGCTTGAATTGGATCTATTCATCTATATTCTGCACTACCCGACTCTGACTATTCCACTCTACTCAACTCTACTCCATTCTACTCTTGGTATTCTTTTCTGTTCTACTCTATTCTAGTCTTCTGTGCCCTTCCCTACTGAATGCTAGTCTAACCTACACTACTCTAATCTATTCAATTTAATTCGATTCCATTCAGTTTGACACCATTCGACCCAATTTGAGACAATTCGACGGGATTCGGTGAGATTCCGCGAGATTTGATGCGTTTTGGTGGGATTGGATGGAATTCAACGAGATCCGGTGCAATAGGATGCAATTAAGTGTGTTTTGGCTCGATTTTGCTGGGTTCAGTTTGTCTCTATTTGGCTCATTTCAGCTCCACTAGGCTCCATTCATCCCGAATCTGGTCGACTCGACTCGATTCGGCTCATTTTGGCCATATGTGGTCCTATTCAGCGTTATTCGGCTCTATTCAACTCTTTTCTACTCTCTTCATCTGTGTTCGAATCCATTTGACTCCATTCCACACCATTCTATTCCATTCTACACTACTGTATTCTACAAAACCCTCCCCCACCCTAGCCTATCCTAATCTAGTCTGCTCTTTTCTAGTCTCCTTTTCTATTTTCTCTATTCCATCCTATGCTACTCTACCATACCCTGCACTAAGCTAACCTACCCTGACCTATGCTGTTCTATTCTATTTCCTTCTATTTTCTCTGTTCCACCATATGCTTCCCTACCCTATGCTACCCCACCGTACCATACTCTACTACTTAGGGTTACTCAATAAGGGTCCTAATCAAGGGGAGTAGTTCGGGCAAGGGTACTCCTTAAGGCAAGTGTACTAGTTCAGGCTACTAGTTAAGGCCAGGCTACTAGTTAAGGCCAGGCTACTAGTTAAGGCATGGGTACTTGTTGAGGGTACTGGTTAAGGCAAGGGTACCAGTTCAGGCTGCTTGTTAAGGACATACTACTAGTGAAGGCAAGGGTACTAGTGAAGACTCCTGGTTAAGGCAAGGGTACTTGTTAGGACTACTAGTTAAGGCAAGGGTACTAGATTAGGCTAAGAGTTCAGGCAAGGGTACTCGTTCAGATTACTGACTTAGGGTACTATTCAAGACTAGTTGTCTAGGCTACTGCTCTATGCCACTAGTCTAGCTGACTAGTCCAGCTTACTAGTCTAGGCTTCTACTCTAGCCTTCTCTTGTCTACTCTAATGTAGTCTACTTGCATCTACCCTAGTCTTCCTATCATAAACTACCCTACCCTAACCTATTCTAATCGATTCCATTTGATTCGATTCAAAGCATTTCCATGCGACCGGACACCATCACGCTTGAGTCGGCTCGATTCCGCAACATCAGCTCGATTCAGCTCGATTTGGCTCGAATCGCTTCAATTCAGCTCGTTTCCACACGGTTCAGCCTTATTCGGCCCTATTTGGCTCGATTCGACTCTTTTCTACTCTATTTGTCTCTGTTCGACTCCATTTGACTCCACTCTTCTCCGTTCTACGCTATTCTACTCTATTCTGTTCTATTCTACCCTACGATACTCTAATCTATTCGATTGGATGCGATTCGAAGCAATTCGGTGTGATTCATCTCGTTTTGTTTCCATTTGACTCGATTCGGCCAGAATTGGCTCTATTCAGCTATATCCTGCACTCTTTGACTCTATTTGACTCAATTCTACTCTGCTCTACTCTTGTCTGCTTTACTCTCTCTACTCTACCCTACTGTACTATATTCTATTCTGTACTATTCTGTTCTATTCTACCCACCCGCCCCTCCCCTCCCCTTCCCTAATCTATTTGATTAGATTCGATGTGATGTATTTCCATGCGATTTCACGCGATTAGGCTTGAATCAGCTCGATTCAGTTCGAATCGGCTCTATTCGGCTCGACTTGGCTCCATTTCACTCCATTCGGCTCAATTAGGCCCGAATTCCATCGATTCTGCTGGATTGTGCTCAATTAGGCCTTATTTGGGCCTATTCGGCCCTATTCTGCTCTATTAGACTCTTTTGTACTCTATTCCTATCTATCCGTCTCTATTGGACTCCGTTCAACTCCATTCCTCACTATTTTCCTCGATTCTATTCTACCCTTCCCTACCCTAATCTCTTCTAATCGATTCGATTTGATTTGACGCGATTCGAAGCAACCGGACGTGATTCGTCTCGTTTTGTCTCCACTCGGCTCAATTCGGCTATGTTCTCTCTCTTTGACTCTATTCTATTCTGTTGTATTCTTTCTGTTCTGTTCTATTGTCTCCTATTCTGTTGTACTATAGTCTATTCTACCCTACCTGACCCAACGGCACCCCACCCAAACCTACCCTACTTTAATCTATTGGATTCAATTCGATTCCGTGCAACGCGATTTGATAGGACTTGACTGGATTCGGCAAATCTGAAGGGATCTGATGAGATTCCATGCGACTCGACGTGATTCAGTAGGATTCTCTGAGGTTTGACGCAATTCGAAGTTATTTGACGTGATTCGATGGAATTCGACACGATATGAAGCGATTTGACCTTGTTTGATTCAAAACGATGTGACTCGACTCGATTCGACCTGATTCGATTCGACGCTGTTCGGTGACAGTCAGTGCGATTCTGCTTGATTCCGCTCGATTAGGTGTGATTCGGCAGTATACAGCTCTTTTCGGCTGTATTCAGCTCCATTCGTCTGTATTCAGCTTATTCGGCTCTATATGACTGTATTCGACTCTACTCTTTTCCACTCTATTCTACTCGATTCTATTCCTTCTATTCTGTTCTAATCTCTTCTATTCCACTCTACTCTGTTCTATTCTCCCCTCCCCTCCCCTCCCCTTCTCTAATCTATACGTCTCGATCGGATTTGACGCGTTGAACGCGATTCGAGGCGATGAAGCTTGAATCGGCTCGATTCGGCTCGATTTGGCTCTATTCGGCTCAGTTAGGCTCCATTCAGCTTGTTTTGGCTTGAATCGCTTCGAATCTGCTCGATTTGGCCTTCTTCGGCCCTATTCTGCTCTATTCGACTCTTTTCGACTCTCTTCGTTTCTACTTGACTCCATTCTACTCCATTCTATTCATTCCACACTATTCTACACTATTCTACTCTATTCTGCTCTACCCTACCCAACACCACTCTAATTTACTCTACTTGCTTCTACACGATTCCTCTCATTTTGTCTGCATTTGGCTCTATTCAGCTCTATTCTACTCTTCTCTACTCTATTGTATTGTTTCTACTCTGTTCTGTACTATTCTACTCTATTCTACCCTACCCTATGCTACCCAACTCTAAGGTATTGTAATCCACTTGATTGGATTTGATTCAACCCATTTCGACGTGATTCGGCTCGATTTGGCTCTGTTCAAATCTATTCTACTCTACTCTATTCCCCTCTACTCTACTCTAGCCTACTCTTTTCTGTATTCGTTCTGTGTTGTTCTGTTCTATTTTGTTGTGTTCTGTTCTGTTTTATTCTATTCTACTCTATTCTACCCTACTCTAGCCTACCCGAACCTCCGCTACTCTAGTCTATTGAATTGAATTCGAGAAATTTTGACTCGACTAGGGGCCGAATCGGTGTGATTCATGTCCATTCGGCTCCATTTGTCTCGAATAGTGTCGATTCAGCTCGATTAGGCTCGATTTGGCTCCATTAGGCTCGATTCACTGGATTCGGCTCGATTTCGCTCAATTCAGCTCGATTTGGCCCTCTTTGGCCCTATTCGGCTCTCTTCAGCTCTTTTCTACTCTACTCGATTCCATTGCACACCATTCTACTCCATTCTACGCTCTTCTACTATACCCTACTGTAATTGATTCGATGGGATTCAATGCCATTCGACGCGATTTGTCTCGTTTCGTCTCCATTCAGCTTGATTCGACTCTGTTCTACTCTACTCTATTCTACTCTACACTATTCTGCTCTGCTCTACCCTTTTCTACTCTATTCTATTGTATCCTTTCCATTCTCTTCTACTGTGTTCAAGTCTACTCTATTCTATCCTACCTAATCTAATCTATTCTACTGGATTCGATTCCACGCATCTCGATGCGATTCGGCTCAAATTGGCTCCTTTCCACTCCATTCATCCCCAATCGGCTCAAATCGGTTCGATTCAGCTCTAATCGGCTCCATTCGGCTCTAGTCAGCTCGAATAGACTCTATGCAGCTCTATTCGGCTCTATTAGACTCTACTCAACTCTATTATCTCTTTTCGACTCCATGCTACACCATTCTACTCCATCCTAAACTATTCTCTACTGTATTGTATTGGACTCTACCCTACTCTAGTCTATTCTAATTGATTGGATTGGATTGGATTGGAATTGATCAGATTCAGTGCAATTCGACGGGATTCGACGCGATACGGCACGATTCCACGGGATTCGGCGTGATTTGTCTTGGTTTCTATCCATTTAGCTCTTTTGGGCTCTATTTGGCTCTATTCGGCAATGTTCGACTCTACTCTACTCTACTCTTCTATACTCTGCTCTTCTCGACCCTATTCTTTCAGTTTTGTTCTCTTCTGTTCTGTTCTACTGCACTCTATTCTACCCTACCCTACCCTAACTTAGCCTACTGTAATCTGTTCTATGCTATTCGACACACTTGAATGGGATTCGACCTGATTCGGGTCATATCGGCTCGATTCATCTCCTTTCTGCTCCATTAAACTCGATTCGGTTCTATTCGGCTCTTTTCCACTCTATTCGGCTCTTTTTGGCAGTAGTCGACTCTATTTGACTCTAGTCTACTCGATTCTTTCTGTTCTGTTCTATTCTACTCTATTCTATTCTTCTCTACCCTACCCTAACCTTACCTTCCCCACACTAATCTATTTGATTCGATTCGACACATTTCAAACGACTCGACAGGATTCATCTCGATTCACCTTGAATTTGGTCAATTCGGCTGTATTCAGCTCTGTTTGGCTCTTTTCGGCTCTCTTCAACTCGATTTGACTCTATTCTACTGGACCCGACTCTACTTAATTCTATTCTCTTCTTTCTATTGTGTTCTGTTGTGTTGTAGTCTAGCCTCTCCTGCCGTACCTTCCTCTACTCTAATCTATTCGATTCAACGCATTTCGACGCGATTCCATGTGATTAGGCTTGAATCGGCTCGATTTAGCTCTATTTGGCTTGAATTGGGTCAATTCGTCTCGATTCTGCTCAATTCAGCATAATTGGGCTCGAGTGAACCTTATTCAGCCCTGTTCAGCTCTACTCAACCCTTTCTACTTTATTTGTCTCTATTTGGCTCCATTCAACTCCCTTCCACACCATTCTACTCTTTTCTACTCTATTCTATTCTCTTCTACCCTACCCTACTCTAATCTATTCTAATCGATTCGATTCATCACGATTTGTCTCCTTTCCTCTCCATTCGAATCGATTCGGCTTGAATTGGATCTATTCATCTATATTCTGCACTACCCGACTCTGACTATTCCACTCTACTCAACTCTACTCCATTCTACTCTTGGTATTCTTTTCTGTTCTACTCTATTCTAGTCTTCTGTGCCCTTCCCTACTGAATCCCAGTCTAACCTACACTACTCTAATCTATTCAATTTAATTCGATTCCATTCAGTTTGACACCATTCGACCCGATTTGAGACAATTCGACGGGATTCGGTGAGATTCCGCGAGATTTGATGCGTTTTGGTGGGATTGGATGGAATTCAACGAGATCCGGTGCAATAGGATGCAATTAAGTGTGTTTTGGCTCGATTTTGCTGGGTTCAGTTTGTCTCTATTTGGCTCATTTCAGCTCCACTAGGCTCCATTCATCCCGAATCTGGTCGACTCGACTCGATTCGGCTCATTTTGGCCATATGTGGTCCTATTCAGCGTTATTCGGCTCTATTCAACTCTTTTCTACTCTCTTCATCTGTGTTCGAATCCATTTGACTCCATTCCACACCATTCTATTCCATTCTACACTACTGTATTCTACAAAACCCTCCCCCACCCTAGCCTATCCTAATCTAGTCTGCTCTTTTCTAGTCTCCTTTTCTATTTTCTCTATTCCATCCTATGCTACTCTACCATACCCTACACTAAGCTAACCTACCCTGACCTATGCTGTTCTATTCTATTTCCTTCTATTTTCTCTGTTCCACCATATGCTTCCCTACCCTATGCTACCCCACCGTACCATACTCTACTACTTAGGGTTACTCAATAAGGGTCCTAATTAAGGGGAGTAGTTCGGGCAAGGGTACTCCTTAAGGCAAGTGTACTAGTTCAGGCTACTAGTTAAGGCCAGGCTACTAGTTAAGGCCAGGCTACTAGTTAAGGCATGGGTACTTGTTGAGGGTACTGGTTAAGGCAAGGGTACCAGTTCAGGCTGCTTGTTAAGGACATACTACTAGTGAAGGCAAGGGTACTAGTGAAGACTACTGGTTAAGGCAAGGGTACTTGTTAGGACTACTAGTTAAGGCAAGGGTACTAGATTAGGCTAAGAGTTCAGGCAAGGGTACTCGTTCAGATTACTGACTTAGGGTACTATTCAAGACTAGTTGTCTAGGCTACTGCTCTATGCCACTAGTCTAGCTGACTAGTCCAGCTTACTAGTCTAGGCTTCTACTCTAGCCTTCTCTTGTCTACTCTAATGTAGTCTACTTGCATCTACCCTAGTCTTCCTATCATAAACTACCCTACCCTAACCTATTCTAATCGATTCCATTTGATTCGATTCAAAGCATTTCCATGCGACCGGACACCATCACGCTTGAGTCGGCTCGATTCCGCAACATCAGCTCGATTCAGCTCGATTTGGCTCGAATCGCTTCAATTCAGCTCGTTTCCACACGGTTCAGCCTTATTCGGCCCTATTTGGCTCGATTCGACTCTTTTCTACTCTATTTGTCTCTGTTCGACTCCATTTGACTCCACTCTTCTCCATTCTACGCTATTCTACTCTATTCTGTTCTACTCTACCCTACGATACTCTAATCTATTCGATTGGATGCGATTCGAAGCAATTCGGTGTGATTCATCTCGTTTTGTTTCCATTAGACTCGATTCGGCCAGAATTGGCTCTATTCAGCTATATCCTGCACTCTTTGACTCTATTTGACTCAATTCTACTCTGCTCTACTCTTGTCTGCTTTACTCTCTCTACTCTACCCTACTGTACTATATTCTATTCTGTACTATTCTGTTCTATTCTACCCACCCGCCCCTCCCCTACCCTTCCCTAATCTATTTGATTAGTATTCGATGTGATGTATTTCCACGCGATTTGACGCGATTAGGCTTGAATCAGCTCGATTCAGTTCGAATCGGCTCTATTCGGCTCGACTTGGCTCCATTTCACTCCTTTCGGCTCAATTAGGCCCGAATTCCATCGATTCTGCTGGATTGTGCTCAATTAGGCCTTATTTGGGCCTATTCAGCCCTATTCTGCTCTATTAGACTCTTTTGTACTCTATTCATATCTCTCTGTCTCTATTGGACTCCGTTCAACTCCATTCCTCACTATTTTCCTCGATTCTATTCTACCCTTCCCTACCCTAATCTCTTCTAATCGATTCGATTTGATTTGACGCGATTCGAAGCAACCGGACGTGATTCGTCTCGTTTTGTCTCCACTCGGCTCAATTCGGCTATGTTCTCTCTCTTTGACTCTATTCTATTCTGTTGTATTCTTTCTGTTCTGTTCTATTCTCTCCTATTCTGTTGTACTCTAGTCTATTCTACCCTACCCGACCCAACGGCACCCCACCCAAACCTACCCTACTTTAATCTATTGGATTCAATTCGATTCCGTGCAACGCGATTTGATAGGACTTGACTGGATTCGGCAAATCTGAAGGGATCTGATGAGATTCCATGCGACTCGACGTGATTCAGTAGGATTCTCTGAGGTTTGACGCAATTCGAAGTTATTTGACGTGATTCGATGGAATTCGACACGATATGAAGCGATTTGACCTTGTTTGATTCAAAACGATGTGACTCGACTCGATTCGACCTGATTCGATTCGACGCTGTTCGGTGACAGTCAGTGCGATTCTGCTTGATTCCGCTCGATTAGGTGTGATTCGGCAGTATACAGCTCTTTTCGGCTGTATTCAGCTCCATTCGTCTCTATTCAGCTTATTCGGCTCTATATGACTGTATTCGACTCTACTCTTTTCCACTCTATTCTACTCGATTCTATTCCTTCTATTCTGTTCTAATCTCTTCTATTCCACTCTACTCTGTTCTATTCTCCCCTCCCCTCCCCTCCCCTTCTCTAATCTATACGTCTCGATCGGATTTGACGCGTTGAACGCGATTCGAGGCGATGAAGCTTGAATCGGCTCGATTCGGCTCGATTTGGCTCTATTCGGCTCAGTTAGGCTCCATTCAGCTTGTTTTGGCTTGAATCGCTTCGAATCTGCTCGATTTGGCCTTCTTCGGCCCTATTCTGCTCTATTCGACTCTTTTCGACTCTCTTCGTTTCTACTTGACTCCATTCTACTCCATTCTATTCATTCCACACTATTCTACACTATTCTACTCTATTCTGCTCTACCCTACCCAACACCACTCTAATTTACTCTACTTGCTTCTACACGATTCCTCTCATTTTGTCTGCATTTGGCTCTATTCAGCTCTATTCTACTCTTCTCTACTCTATTGTATTGTTTCTACTCTGTTCTGTACTATTCTACTCTATTCTACCCTACCCTATGCTACCCAACTCTAAGGTATTGTAATCCACTTGATTGGATTTGATTCAACCCATTTCGAGGTGATTCGGCTCGATTTGGCTCTGTTCAAATCTATTCTACTCTACTCTATTCCCCTCTACTCTACTCTAGCCTACTCTTTTCTGTATTCGTTCTGTGTTGTTCTGTTCTATTTTGTTGTGTTCTGTTCTGTTTTATTCTATTCTACTCTATTCTACCCTACTCTAGCCTACCCGAACCTCCCCTACTCTAGTCTATTCAATTGAATTCGAGAAATTTTGACGCGACTAGGGGCCGAATCGGTGTGATTCATGTCCATTCGGCTCCATTTGTCTCGAATAGTGTCGATTCAGCTCGATTAGGCTCGATTTGGCTCCATTAGGCTCGATTCACTGGATTCGGCTCGATTTCGCTCAATTCAGCTCGATTTGGCCCTCTTTGGCCCTATTCGGCTCTATTCAGCTCTTTTCTACTCTACTCGATTCCATTGCACACCATTCTACTCCATTCTACGCTCTTCTACTATACCCTACTGTAATTGATTCGATGGGATTCAATGCCATTCGACGTGATTTGTCTCGTTTCGTCTCCATTCAGCTTGATTCGACTCTGTTCTACTCTACTCTATTCTACTCTACACTATTCTGCTCTGCTCTACCCTTTTCTACTCTATTCTATTGTATCCTTTCCATTCTCTTCTACTGTGTTCAAGTCTACTCTATTCCATCCTACCCTAATCTAATCTATTCTACTGGATTCGATTCCACGCATCTCGATGCGATTCGGCTCAAATTGGCTCCTTTCCACTCCATTCATCCCCAATCGGCTCAAATCGGTTCGATTCAGCTCTAATCGGCTCCATTCGGCTCTAGTCAGCTCGAATAGACTCTATGCAGCTCTATTCGGCTCTATTAGACTCTACTCAACTCTATTATCTCTTTTCGACTCCATGCTACACCATTCTACTCCATCCTAAACTATTCTCTACTGTATTGTATTGGACTCTACCCTACTCTAGTCTATTCTAATTGATTGGATTGGATTGGATTGGAATTGATCAGATTCAGTGCAATTCGACGGGATTCGACGCGATACGGCACGATTCCACGGGATTCGGCGTGATTCGTCTTGGTTTCTATCCATTTAGCTCTTTTGGGCTCTATTTGGCTCTATTCGGCAATGTTCGACTCTACTCTACTCTTCTATACTCTGCTCTTCTCGACCCTATTCTTTCAGTTCTGTTCTCTTCTGTTCTGTTCTGTTCTACTGCACTCTATTCTACCCTACCCTACCCTAACTTAGCCTACTGTAATCTGTTCTATGCTATTCGACACACTTGAATGGGATTCGACCTGATTCGGGTCATATCGGCTCGATTCATCTCCTTTCTGCTCCATTAAACTCGATTCGGTTCTATTCGGCTCTTTTCCACTCTATTCGGCTCTTTTTGGCAGTAGTCGACTCTAGTTGACTCTAGTCTACACGATTCTTTCTGTTCTGTTCTATTCTACTCTATGCTATTCTTCTCTACCCTACCCTAACCTTACCTTCCCCACACTAATCTATTTGATTCGATTCGACACATTTCAAACGACTCGACAGGATTCATCTCGATTCACCTTGAATTTGGTCAATTCGGCTGTATTCAGCTCTGTTTGGCTCTTTTCGGCTCTCTTCAACTCGATTTGACTCTATTCTACTGGACCCGACTCTACTTAATTCTATTCTCTTCTTTCTATTGTGTTCTGTTGTGTTGTAGTCTAGCCTCTCCTGCCGTACCCTCCTCTACTCTAATCTATTCGATTCAACGCATTTCGACGCGATTCCATGTGATTAGGCTTGAATCGGCTCGATTTAGCTCTATTTGGCTTGAATTGGGTCAATTCGTCTCGATTCTGCTCAATTCAGCATAATTGGGCTCGAGTGAACCTTATTCAGCCCTGTTCAGCTCTACTCAACCCTTTCTACTTTATTTGTCTCTATTTGGCTCCATTCAACTCCCTTCCACACCATTCTACTCTTTTCTACTCTATTCTATTCTGTTCTACCCTACCCTACTCTAATCTATTCTAATGGATTCGATTCATCACGATTTGTCTCCTTTCCTCTCCATTCGAATCGATTCGGCTTGAATTGGATCTATTCATCTATATTCTGCACTACCCGACTCTGACTATTCCACTCTACTCAATTCTACTCCATTCTACTCTTGGTATTCTTTTCTGTTCTACTCTATTCTAGTCTTCTGTGCCCTTCCCTACTGAATCCCAGTCTAACCTACACTACTCTAATCTATTCAATTTAATTCGATTCCATTCAGTTTGACACCATTCGACCCGATTTGAGACAATTCGACGGGATTCGGTGAGATTCCGCGAGATTTGATGCGTTTTGGTGGGATTGGATGGAATTCAACGAGATCCGGTGCAATAGGATGCAATTAAGTGTGTTTTGGCTCGATTTTGCTGGGTTCAGTTTGTCTCTATTTGGCTCGTTTCAGCTCCACTAGGCTCCATTCATCCCGAATCTGGTCGACTCGACTCGATTCGGCTCATTTTGGCCATATGTGGTCCTATTCAGCGTTATTCGGCTCTATTCAACTCTCTTCATCTGTGTTCGAATCCATTTGACTCCATTCCACACCATTCTATTCCATTCTACACTACTGTATTCTACAAAACCCTCCCCCACCCTAGCCTATCCTAATCTAGTCTGCTCTTTTCTA
The DNA here is from genome assembly GCF_030014295.1 of Loxodonta africana. Classification (NCBI taxonomy): domain Eukaryota; kingdom Metazoa; phylum Chordata; class Mammalia; order Proboscidea; family Elephantidae; genus Loxodonta; species Loxodonta africana. The sequence continues at coordinate 1,659,331 of NW_026975207.1, read as the reverse complement.
GTCTCCTTTTCTATTTTCTCTATTCCATCCTATGCTACTCTACCATACCCTACACTAAGCTACCCTACCCTGACCTATGCTGTTCTATTCTATTTCCTTCTATTTTCTCTGTTCCACCATATGCTTCCCTACCCTATGCTACCCCACCGTACCATACTCTACTACTTAGGGTTACTCAATAAGGGTCCTAATTAAGGGGAGTAGTTCGGGCAAGGGTACTCCTTAAGGCAAGTGTACTAGTTCAGGCTACTAGTTAAGGCCAGGCTACTAGTTAAGGCCAGGCTACTAGTTAAGGCATGGGTACTTGTTGAGGGTACTGGTTAAGGCAAGGGTACCAGTTCAGGCTGCTTGTTAAGGACATACTACTAGTGAAGGCAAGGGTACTAGTGAAGACTACTGGTTAAGGCAAGGGTACTTGTTAGGACTACAAGTTAAGGCAAGGGTACTAGATTAGGCTAAGAGTTTAGGCAAGGGTACTCGTTCAGATTACTGACTTAGGGTACTATTCAAGACTAGTTGTCTAGGCTACTGCTCTATGCCACTAGTCTAGCTGACTAGTCCAGCTTACTAGTCTAGGCTTCTACTCTAGCCTTCTCTTGTCTACTCTAATGTAGTCTACTTGCATCTACCCTAGTCTTCCTATCATAAACTACCCTAACCTATTCTAATCGATTCCATTTGATTCGATTCAAAGCATTTCCATGCGACCGGACACCATCACGCTTGAGTCGGCTCGATTCCGCAACATCAGCTCGATTCAGCTCGATTTGGCTCGAATCGCTTCAATTCAGCTCGTTTCCACACGGTTCAGCCTTATTCGGCCCTATTTGGCTCGATTCGACTCTTTTCTACTCTATTTGTCTCTGTTCGACTCCATTTGACTCCACTCTTCTCCGTTCTACGCTATTCTACTCTATTCTGTTCTACTCTACCCTACGATACTCTAATCTATTCGATTGGATGCGATTCGAAGCAATTCAGTGTGATTCATCTCGTTTTGTTTGCATTTGACTCGATTCGGCCAGAATTGGCTCTATTCAGCTATATTCTGCACTCTTTGACTCTATTTGACTCAATTCTACTCTGCTCTACTCTTGTCTGCTTTACTCTCTCTACTCTACCCTACTGTACTATATTCTATTCTGTACTATTCTGTTCTATTCTACCCACCCGCCCCTCCCCTACCCTTCCCTAATCTATTTGATTAGATTCGATGTGATGTATTTCCACGCGATTTGACGCGATTAGGCTTGAATCAGCTCGATTCAGTTCGAATCGGCTCTATTCGGCTCGACTTGGATCCATTTCACTCCATTCGGCTCGATTAGGCCCGAATTCCATCGATTCTGCTGGATTGTGCTCAATTAGGCCTTATTTGGGCCTATTCGGCCCTATTCTGCTCTATTAGACTCTTTTGTACTCTATTCATATCTATCCGTCTCTATTGGACTCCGTTCAACTCCATTCCTCACTATTTTCCTCGATTCTATTCTACCCTTCCCTACCCTAATCTCTTCTAATCGATTCGATTTGATTTGACGCGATTCGAAGCAACCGGACGTGATTCGTCTCGTTTTGTCTCCACTCGGCTCAATTCGGCTATGTTCTCTCTCTTTGACTCTATTCTATTCTGTTGTATTCTTTCTGTTCTGTTCTATTGTCTCCTATTCTGTTGTACTCTAGTCTATTCTACCCTACCCGACCCAACGGCACCCCACCCAAACCTACCCTACTTTAATCTATTGGATTCAATTCGATTCCGTGCAACGCGATTTGATAGGACTTGACTGGATTCGGCAAATCTGAAGGGATCTGATGAGATTCCATGCGACTCGACGTGATTCAGTAGGATTCTCTGAGGTTTGACGCAATTCGAAGTTATTTGACGTGATTCGATGGAATTCGACACGATATGAAGCGATTTGACCTTGTTTGATTCAAAACGATGTGACTCGACTCGATTCGACCTGATTCGATTGGACGCTGTTCGGTGACAGTCAGTGCGATTCTGCTTGATTCCACTCGATTAGGTGTGATTCGGCAGTATACAGCTCTTTTCGGCTGTATTCAGCTCCATTCGTCTCTATTCAGCTTATTCGGCTCTATATGACTGTATTCGACTCTACTCTTTTCCACTCTATTCTACTCGATTCTATTCCTTCTATTCTGTTCTAATCTCTTCTATTCCACTCTACTCTGTTCTATTCTCCCCTCCCCTCCCCTCCCCTTCTCTAATCTATACGTCTCGATCGGATTTGACGCGTTGAACGCGATTCGAGGCGATGAAGCTTGAATCAGCTCGATTCGGCTCGATTTGGCTCTATTCGGCTCAGTTAGGCTCCATTCAGCTTGTTTTGGCTTGAATCGCTTCGAATCTGCTCGATTTGGCCTTCTTCGGCCCTATTCTGCTCTATTCGACTCTTTTCGACTCTCTTCGTTTCTACTTGACTCCATTCTACTCCGTTCTATTCATTCCACACTATTCTACACTATTCTACTCTATTCTGCTCTACCCTACCCAACACCACTCTAATTTACTCTACTTGCTTCTACACGATTCCTCTCATTTTGTCTGCATTTGGCTCTATTCAGCTCTATTCTACTCTTCTCTACTCTATTGTATTGTTTCTACTCTGTTCTGTACTATTCTACTCTATTCTACCCTACCCTATGCTACCCAACTCTAAGGTATTGTAATCCACTTGATTGGATTTGATTCAACCCATTTCGACGTGATTCGGCTCGATTTGGCTCTGTTCAAATCTATTCTACTCTACTCTATTCCCCTCTACTCTACTCTAGCCTACTCTTTTCTGTATTCGTTCTGTGTTGTTCTGTTCTATTTTGTTGTGTTCTGTTCTGTTTTATTCTATTCTACTCTATTCTACCCTACTCTAGCCTACCCGAACCTCCCCTACTCTAGTCTATTCAATTGAATTCGAGAAATTTTGACGTGACTAGGGGCCGAATCGGTGTGATTCATGTCCATTCGGCTCCATTTGTCTCGAATAGTGTCGATTCAGCTCGATTAGGCTCGATTTGGCTCCATTAGGCTCGATTCACTGGATTCGGCTCGATTTCGCTCAATTCAGCTCGATTTGGCCCTCTTTGGCCCTATTCGGCTCTATTCAGCTCTTTTCTACTCTACTCGATTCCATTGCACACCATTCTACTCCATTCTACGCTATTCTACTATACCCTACTGTAATTGATTCGATGGGATTCAATGCCATTCGACGTGATTTGTCTCGTTTCGTCTCCATTCAGCTTGATTCGACTCTGTTCTACTCTACTCTATTCTACTCTACACTATTCTGCTCTGCTCTACCCTTTTCTACTCTATTCTATTGTATCCTTTCCATTCTCTTCTACTGTGTTCAAGTCTACTCTATTCCATCCTACCCTAATCTAATCTATTCTACTGGATTCGATTCCACGCATCTCGATGCGATTCGGCTCAAATTGGCTCCTTTCCACTCCATTCATCCCCAATCGGCTCATATCGGTTCGATTCAGCTCTAATCGGCTCCATTCGGCTCTAGTCAGCTCGAATAGACTCTATGCAGCTCTATTCGGCTCTATTAGACTCTACTCAACTCTATTATCTCTTTTCGACTCCATGCTACACCATTCTACTCCATCCTAAACTATTCTCTACTGTATTGTATTGTACTCTACCCTACTCTAGTCTATTCTAATTGATTGGATTGGATTGGATTGGAATTGATCAGATTCAGTGCAATTCGACGGGATTCGACGCGATACGGCACGATTCCACGGGATTCGGTGTGATTCGTCTTGGTTTCTATCCATTTAGCTCTTTTGGGCTCTATTTGGCTCTATTCGGCAATGTTCGACTCTACTCTACTCTACTCTTCTATACTCTGCTCTTCTCGACCCTATTCTTTCAGTTCTGTTCTCTTCTGTTCTGTTCTGTTCTACTGCACTCTATTCTACCCTACCCTACCCTAACTTAGCCTACTGTAATCTGTTCTATGCTATTCGACACACTTGAATGGGATTCGACCTGATTCGGGTCATATCGGCTCGATTCATCTCCTTTCTGCTCCATTAAACTCGATTCGGTTCTATTCGGCTCTTTTCCACTCTATTCGGCTCTTTTTGGCAGTAGTCGACTCTATTTGACTCTAGTCTACTCGATTCTTTCTGTTCTGTTCTATTCTACCCTATTCTATTCTTCTCTACCCTACCCTAACCTTACCTTCCCCACACTAATCTATTTGATTCGATTCGACACATTTCAAACGACTCGACATGATTCATCTCGATTCACCTTGAATTTGGTCAATTCGGCTGTATTCAGCTCTGTTTGGCTCTTTTCGGCTCTCTTCAACTCGATTTGACTCTATTCTACTGGACCCGACTCTACTTAATTCTATTCTCTTCTTTCTATTGTGTTCTGTTGTGTTGTAGTCTAGCCTCTCCTGCCGTACCCTCCTCTACTCTAATCTATTCGATTCAACGCATTTCGACGCGATTCCATGTGATTAGGCTTGAATCGGCTCGATTTAGCTCTATTTGGCTTGAATTGGGTCAATTCGTCTCGATTCTGCTCAATTCAGCATAATTAGGCTCGAGTGAACCTTATTCAGCCCTGTTCAGCTCTACTCAACCCTTTCTACTTTATTTGTCTCTATTTGGCTCCATTCAACTCCCTTCCACACCATTCTACTCTTTTCTACTCTATTCTATTCTGTTCTACCCTACCCTACTCTAATCTATTCTAATCGATTCGATTCATCACGATTTGTCTCCTTTCCTCTCCATTCGAATCGATTCGGCTTGAATTGGATCTATTCATCTATATTCTGCACTACCCGACTCTGACTATTCCACTCTACTCAACTCTACTCCATTCTACTCTTGGTATTCTTTTCTGTTCTACTCTATTCTAGTCTTCTGTGCCCTTCCCTACTGAATCCCAGTCTAACCTACACTACTCTAATCTATTCAATTTAATTCGATTCCATTCAGTTTGACACCATTCGACCCGATTTGAGACAATTCGACGGGATTCGGTGAGATTCCGCGAGATTTGATGCGTTTTGGTGGGATTGGATGGAATTCAACGAGATCCGGTGCAATAGGATGCAATTAAGTGTGTTTTGGCTCGATTTTGCTGGGTTCAGTTTGTCTCTATTTGGCTCATTTCAGCTCCACTAGGCTCCATTCATCCCGAATCTGGTCGACTCGACTCGATTCGGCTCATTTTGGCCATATGTGGTCCTATTCAGCGTTATTCGGCTCTATTCAACTCTTTTCTACTCTCTTCATCTGTGTTCGAATCCATTTGACTCCATTCCACACCATTCTATTCCATTCTACACTACTGTATTCTACAAAACCCTCCCCCACCCTAGCCTATCCTAATCTAGTCTGCTCTTTTCTAGTCTCCTTTTCTATTTTCTCTATTCCATCCTATGCTACTCTACCATACCCTACACTAAGCTAACCTACCCTGACCTATGCTGTTCTATTCTATTTCCTTCTATTTTCTCTCTTCCACCGTATGCTTCCCTACCCTATGCTACCCCACTGTACCATACTCTACTACTTAGGGTTACTCAATAAGGGTCCTAATTAAGGGGAGTAGTTCGGGCAAGGGTACTCCTTAAGGCAAGTGTACTAGTTCAGGCTACTAGTTAAGGCCAGGCTACTAGTTAAGGCCAGGCTACTAGTTAAGGCATGGGTACTTGTTGAGGGTACTGGTTAAGGCAAGGGTACCAGTTCAGGCTGCTTGTTAAGGACATACTACTAGTGAAGGCAAGGGTACTAGTGAAGACTCCTGGTTAAGGCAAGGGTACTTGTTAGGACTACTAGTTAAGGCAAGGGTACTAGATTAGGCTAAGAGTTCAGGCAAGGGTACTCGTTCAGATTACTGACTTAGGGTACTATTCAAGACTAGTTGTCTAGGCTACTGCTCTATGCCACTAGTCTAGCTGACTAGTCCAGCTTACTAGTCTAGGCTTCTACTCTAGCCTTCTCTTGTCTACTCTAATGTAGTCTACTTGCATCTACCCTAGTCTTCCTATCATAATCTACCCTACCCTAACCTATTCTAATCGATTCCATTTGATTCGATTCAAAGCATTTCCATGCGACCGGACACCATCACGCTTGAGTCGGCTCGATTCCGCAACATCAGCTCGATTCAGCTCGATTTGGCTCGAATCGCTTCAATTCAGCTCGTTTCCACACGGTTCAGCCTTATTCGGCCCTATTTGGCTCGATTCGACTCTTTTCTACTCTACTTGTCTCTGTTCGACTCCATTTGACTCCACTCTTCTCCATTCTACGCTATTCTACTCTATTCTGTTCTACTCTACCCTACGATACTCTAATCTATTCGATTGGATGCGATTCGAAGCAATTCGGTGTGATTCATCTCGTTTTGTTTCCATTAGACTCGATTCGGCCAGAATTGGCTCTATTCAGCTATATCCTGCACTCTTTGACTCTATTTGACTCAATTCTACTCTGCTCTACTCTTGTCTGCTTTACTCTCTCTACTCTACCCTACTGTACTATATTCTATTCTGTACTATTCTGTTCTATTCTACCCACCCGCCCCTCCCCTACCCTTCCCTAATCTATTTGATTAGATTCGATGTGATGTATTTCCACGCGATTTGACGCGATTAGGCTTGAATCAGCTCGATTCAGTTCGAATCGGCTCTATTCGGCTCGACTTGGCTCCATTTCACTCCATTCGGCTCGATTAGGCCCGAATTCCATCGATTCTGCTGGATTGTGCTCAATTAGGCCTTATTTGGGCCTATTCGGCCCTATTCTGCTCTATTAGACTCTTTTGTACTCTATTCATATCTATCCGTCTCTATTGGACTCCGTTCAACTCCATTCCTCACTATTTTCCTCGATTCTATTCTACCCTTCCCTACCCTAATCTCTTCTAATCGATTCGATTTGATTTGACGCGATTCGAAGCAACCGGACGTGATTCGTCTCGTTTTGTCTCCACTCGGCTCAATTCGGCTATGTTCTCTCTCTTTGACTCTATTCTATTCTGTTGTATTCTTTCTGTTCTGTTCTATTGTCTCCTATTCTGTTGTACTCTAGTCTATTCTACCCTACCCGACCCAACGGCACCCCACCCAAATCTACCCTACTTTAATCTATTGGATTCAATTCGATTCCGTGCAACGCGATTTGATAGGACTTGACTGGATTCGGCAAATCTGAAGGGATCTGATGAGATTCCATGCGACTCGACGTGATTCAGTAGGATTCTCTGAGGTTTGACGCAATTCGAAGTTATTTGACATGATTCGATGGAATTCGACACGATATGAAGCGATTTGACCTTGTTTGATTCAAAACGATGTGACTCGACTCGATTCGACCTGATTCGATTCGACGCTGTTCGGTGACAGTCAGTGCGATTCTGCTTGATTCCGCTCGATTAGGTGTGGTTCGGCAGTATACAGCTCTTTTCGGCTGTATTCAGCTCCATTCGTCTCTATTCAGCTTATTCGGCTCTATTCGACTGTATTCGACTCTACTCTTTTCCACTCTATTCTACTCGATTCTATTCCTTCTATTCTGTTCTAATCTCTTCTATTCCACTCTACTCTGTTCTAGTCTACCCTCCTCTCCCCTCCCCTCCCCTTCTCTAATCTATACGTCTCGATTGGATTTGACGCGTTGAACGCGATTCGAGGCAATGAAGCTTGAATCGGCTCGATTCGGCTCGATTTGGCTCTATTCGGCTCAGTTAGGCTCCATTCAGCTTGTTTTGGCTTGAATCGCTTCGAATCTGCTCGATTTGGCCTTCTTCGGCCCTATTCTGCTCTATTCGACTCTTTTCGACTCTCTTCGTTTCTACTTGACTCCATTCTACTCCATTCTATTCATTCCACACTATTCTACACTATTCTACTCTATTCTGCTCTACCCTACCCAACACCACTCTAATTTACTCTACTTGCTTCTACACGATTCCTCTCATTTTGTCTGCATTTGGCTCTATTCAGCTCTATTCTACTCTTCTCTACTCTATTGTATTGTTTCTACTCTGTTCTGTACTATTCTACTCTATTCTACTCTACCCTATGCTACCCAACTCTAAGGTATTGTAATCCACTTGATTGGATTTGATTCAACCCATTTCGACGCGATTCGGCTCGATTTGGCTCTGTTCAAATCTATTCTACTCTACTCTATTCCCCTCTACTCTACTCTAGCCTACTCTTTTCTGTATTCGTTCTGTGTTGTTCTGTTCTATTTTGTTGTGTTCTGTTCTGTTTTATGCTATTCTACTCTATTCTACCCTACTCTAGCCTACCCGAACCTCCCCTACTCTAGTCTATTCAATTGAATTCGAGAAATTTTGACGCGACTAGGGGCCGAATCGGTGTGATTCATGTCCATTCGGCTCCATTTGTCTCGAATAGTGTCGATTCAGCTCGATTAGGCTCGATTTGGCTCCATTAGGCTCGATTCACTGGATTCGGCTCGATTTCGCTCAATTCAGCTCGATTTGGCCCTCTTTGGCCCTATTCGGCTCTATTCAGCTCTTTTCTACTCTACTCGATTCCATTGCACACCATTCTACTCCATTCTACGCTCTTCTACTATACCCTACTGTAATTGATTCGATGGGATTCAATGCCATTCGACGCGATTTGTCTCGTTTCGTCTCCATTCAGCTTGATTCGACTCTGTTCTACTCTACTCTATTCTACTCTACACTATTCTGCTCTGCTCTACCCTTTTCTACTCTATTCTATTGTATCCTTTCCATTCTCTTCTACTGTGTTCAAGTCTACTCTATTCCATCCTACCCTAATCTAATCTATTCTACTGGATTCGATTCCACGCATCTCGATGCGATTCGGCTCAAATTGGCTCCTTTCCACTCCATTCATCCCCAATCGGCTCAAATCGGTTCGATTCAGCTCTAATCGGCTCCATTCGGCTCTAGTCAGCTCGAATAGACTCTATGCAGCTCTATTCGGCTCTATTAGACTCTACTCAACTCTATTATCTCTTTTCGACTCCATGCTACACCATTCTACTCCATCCTAAACTATTCTCTACTGTATTGTATTGTACTCTACCCTACTCTAGTCTATTCTAATTGATTGGATTGGATTGGATTGGAATTGATCAGATTCAGTGCAATTCGACGGGATTCGACGCGATACGGCACGATTCCACGGGATTCGGCGTGATTCGTCTTGGTTTCTATCCATTTAGCTCTTTTGGGCTCTATTTGGCTCTATTCGGCAATGTTCGACTCTACTCTACTCTACTCTTCTATACTCTGCTCTTCTCGACCCTATTCTTTCAGTTCTGTTCTCTTCTGTTCTGTTCTGTTCTACTGCACTCTATTCTACCCTACCCTACCCTAACTTAGCCTACTGTAATCTGTTCTATGCTATTCGACACACTTGAATGGGATTCGACCTGATTCGGGTCATATCGGCTCGATTCATCTCCTTTCTGCTCCATTAAACTCGATTCGGTTCTATTCGGCTCTTTTCCACTCTATTCGGCTCTTTTTGGCAGTAGTCGACTCTATTTGACTCTAGTCTACTCGATTCTTTCTGTTCTGTTCTATTCTACCCTATTCTATTCTTCTCTACCCTACCCTAACCTTACCTTCCCCACACTAATCTATTTGATTCGATTCGACACATTTCAAACGACTCGACATGATTCATCTCGATTCACCTTGAATTTGGTCAATTCGACTGTATTCAGCTCTGTTTGGCTCTTTTCGGCTCTCTTCAACTCGATTTGACTCTATTCTACTGGACCCGACTCTACTTAATTCTATTCTCTTCTTTCTATTGTGTTCTGTTGTGTTGTAGTCTAGCCTCTCCTGCCGTACCCTCCTCTACTCTAATCTATTCGATTCAACGCATTTCGACGCGATTCCATGTGATTAGGCTTGAATCGGCTCGATTTAGCTCTATTTGGCTTGAATTGGGTCAATTCGTCTCGATTCTGCTCAATTCAGCATAATTGGGCTCGAGTGAACCTTATTCAGCCCTGTTCAGCTCTACTCAACCCTTTCTACTTTATTTGTCTCTATTTGGCTCCATTCAACTCCCTTCCACACCATTCTACTCTTTTCTACTCTATTCTATTCTGTTCTACCCTACCCTACTCTAATCTATTCTAATCGATTCGATTCATCACGATTTGTCTCCTTTCCTCTCCATTCGAATCGATTCGGCTTGAATTGGATCTATTCATCTATATTCTGCACTACCCGACTCTGACTATTCCACTCTACTCAACTCTACTCCATTCTACTCTTGGTATTCTTTTCTGTTCTACTCTATTCTAGTCTTCTGTGCCCTTCCCTACTGAATCCCAGTCTAACCTACACTACTCTAATCTATTCAATTTAATTCGATTCCATTCAGTTTGACACCATTCGACCCGATTTGAGACAATTCGACGGGATTCGGTGAGATTCCGCGAGATTTGATGCGTTTTGGTGGGATTGGATGGAATTCAACGAGATCCGGTGCAATAGGATGCAATTAAGTGTGTTTTGGCTCGATTTTGCTGGGTTCAGTTTGTCTCTATTTGGCTCATTTCAGCTCCACTAGGCTCCATTCATCCCGAATCTGGTCGACTCGACTCGATTCGGCTCATTTTGGCCATATGTGGTCCTATTCAGCGTTATTCGGCTCTATTCAACTCTTTTCTACTCTCTTCATCTGTGTTCGAATCCATTTGACTCCATTCCACACCATTCTATTCCATTCTACACTACTGTATTCTACAAAACCCTCCCCCACCCTAGCCTATCCTAATCTAGTCTGCTCTTTTCTAGTCTCCTTTTCTATTTTCTCTATTCCATCCTATGCTACTCTACCATACCCTACACTAAGCTAACCTACCCTGACCTATGCTGTTCTATTCTATTTCCTTCTATTTTCTCTCTTCCACCGTATGCTTCCCTACCCTATGCTACCCCACCGTACCATACTCTACTACTTAGGGTTACTCAATAAGGGTCCTAATTAAGGGGAGTAGTTCGGGCAAGGGTACTCCTTAAGGCAAGTGTACTAGTTCAGGCTACTAGTTAAGGCCAGGCTACTAGTTAAGGCCAGGCTACTAGTTAAGGCATGGGTACTTGTTGAGGGTACTGGTTAAGGCAAGGGTACCAGTTCAGGCTGCTTGTTAAGGACATACTACTAGTGAAGGCAAGGGTACTAGTGAAGACTACTGGTTAAGGCAAGGGTACTTGTTAGGAGTACTAGTTAAGGCAAGGGTACTAGATTAGGCTAAGAGTTCAGGCAAGGGTACTCGTTCAGATTACTGACTTAGGGTACTATTCAAGACTAGTTGTCTAGGCTACTGCTCTATGCCACTAGTCTAGCTGACTAGTCCAGCTTACTAGTCTAGGCTTCTACTCTAGCCTTCTCTTGTCTACTCTAATGTAGTCTACTTGCATCTACCCTAGTCTTCCTATCATAATCTACCCTACCCTAACCTATTCTAATCGATTCCATTTGATTCGATTCAAAGCATTTCCATGCGACCGGACACCATCACGCTTGAGTCGGCTCGATTCCGCAACATCAGCTCGATTCAGCTCGATTTGGCTCGAATCGCTTCAATTCAGCTCGTTTCCACACGGTTCAGCCTTATTCGGCCCTATTTGGCTCGATTCGACTCTTTTCTACTCTACTTGTCTCTGTTCGACTCCATTTGACTCCACTCTTCTCCATTCTACGCTATTCTACTCTATTCTGTTCTACTCTACCCTACGATACTCTAATCTATTCGATTGGACGCGATTCGAAGCAATTCGGTGTGATTCATCTCGTTTTGTTTCCATTAGACTCGATTCGGCCAGAATTGGCTCTATTCAGCTATATCCTGCACTCTTTGACTCTATTTGACTCAATTCTACTCTGCTCTACTCTTGTCTGCTTTACTCTCTCTACTCTACCCTACTGTACTATATTCTATTCTGTACTATTCTGTTCTATTCTACCCACCCGCCCCTCCCCTACCCTTCCCTAATCTATTTGATTAGATTCGATGTGATGTATTTCCACGCGATTTGACGCGATTAGGCTTGAATCAGCTCGATTCAGTTCGAATCGGCTCTATTCGGCTCGACTTGGCTCCATTTCACTCCATTCGGCTCGATTAGGCCCGAATTCCATCGATTCTGCTGGATTGTGCTCAATTAGGCCTTATTTGGGCCTATTCGGCCCTATTCTGCTCTATTAGACTCTTTTGTACTCTATTCATATCTATCCGTCTCTATTGGACTCCGTTCAACTCCATTCCTCACTATTTTCCTCGATTCTATTCTACCCTTCCCTACCCTAATCTCTTCTAATCGATTCGATTTGATTTGACGCGATTCGAAGCAACCGGACGTGATTCGTCTCGTTTTGTCTCCACTCGGCTCAATTCGGCTATGTTCTCTCTCTTTGACTCTATTCTATTCTGTTGTATTCTTTCTGTTCTGTTCTATTCTCTCCTATTCTGTTGTACTCTAGTCTATTCTACCCTACCCGACCCAACGGCACCCCACCCGAACCTAGCCTACTTTAATCTATTGGATTCAATTCGATTCCGTGCAACGCGATTTGATAGGACTTGACTGGATTCGGCAAATCTGAAGGGATCTGATGAGATTCCATGCGACTCGACGTGATTCAGTAGGATTCTCTGAGGTTTGACGCAATTCGAAGTTATTTGACGTGATTCGATGGAATTCGACACGATATGAAGCGATTTGACCTTGTTTGATTCAAAACGATGTGACTCGACTCGATTCGACCTGATTCGATTCGACGCTGTTCGGTGACAGTCAGTGCGATTCTGCTTGATTCCGCTCGATTAGGTGTGGTTCGGCAGTATACAGCTCTTTTCGGCTGTATTCAGCTCCATTCGTCTCTATTCAGCTTATTCGGCTCTATTCGACTGTATTCAACTCTACTCTTTTCCACTCTATTCTACTCGATTCTATTCCTTCTATTCTGTTCTAATCTCTTCTATTCCACTCTACTCTGTTCTATTCTCCCCTCTCCTCCCCTCCCCTTCTCTAATCTATACGTCTCGATTGGATTTGACGCGTTGAACGTGATTCGAGGCGATGAAGCTTGAATCGGCTCGATTCGGCTCGATTTGGCTCTATTCGGCTCCGTTAGGCTCCATTCAGCTTGTTTTGGCTTGAATCGCTTCGAATCTGCTCGATTTGGCCTTCTTCGGCCCTATTCTGCTCTATTCGACTCTTTTCGACTCTCTTCGTTTCTACTTGACTCCATTCTACTCCATTCTATTCATTCCACACTATTCTACACTATTCTACTCTATTCTGCTCTACCCTACCCAACACCACTCTAATTTACTCTACTTGCTTCTACACGATTCCTCTCATTTTGTCTGCATTTGGCTCTATTCAGCTCTATTCTACTCTTCTCTACTCTAGTGTATTGTTTCTACTCTGTTCTGTACTATTCTACTCTATTCTACCCTACCCTATGCTACCCAACTCTAAGGTATTGTAATCCACTTGATTGGATTTGATTCAACCCATTTCGACGTGATTCGGCTCGATTTGGCTCTGTTCAAATCTATTCTACTCTACTCTATTCCCCTCTACTCTACTCTAGCCTACTCTTTTCTGTATTCGTTCTGTGTTGTTCTGTTCTATTTTGTTGTGTTCTGTTCTGTTTTATGCTATTCTACTCTATTCTACCCTACTCTAGCCTACCCGAACCTCCCCTACTCTAGTCTATTCAATTGAATTCGAGAAATTTTGACGCGACTAGGGGCCGAATCGGTGTGATTCATGTCCATTCGGCTCCATTTGTCTCGAATAGTGTCGATTCAGCTCGATTAGGCTCGATTTGGCTCCATTAGGCTCGATTCACTGGATTCGGCTCGATTTCGCTCAATTCAGCTCGATTTGGCCCTCTTTGGCCCTATTCGGCTCTATTCAGCTCTTTTCTACTCTACTCGATTCCATTGCACACCATTCTACTCCATTCTACGCTATTCTACTATACCCTACTGTAATTGATTCGATGGGATTCCATGCCATTCGACGCGATTTGTCTCGTTTCGTCTCCATTCAGCTTGATTCGACTCTGTTCTACTCTACTCTATTCTACTCTACACTATTCTGCTCTGCTCTACCCTTTTCTACTCGATTCTATTGTATCCTTTCCATTCTCTTCTACTGTGTTCAAGTCTACTCTATTCCATCCTACCCTAATCTAATCTATTCTACTGGATTCGATTCCACGCATCTCGATGCGATTCGGCTCAGATTGGCTCCTTTCCACTCCATTCATCCCCAATCGGCTCAAATTGGTTCGATTCAGCTCTAATCGGCTCCATTCGGCTCTAGTCAGCTCGAATAGACTCTATGCAGCTCTATTCGGCTCTATTAGACTCTACTCAACTCTATTATCTCTTTTCGACTCCATGCTACACCATTCTACTCCATCCTAAACTATTCTCTACTGTATTGTATTGTACTCTACCCTACTCTAGTCTATTCTAATTGATTGGATTGGATTGGATTGGAATTGATCAGATTCAGTGCAATTCGACGGGATTCGACGCGACACGGCACGATTCCACGGGATTCGGCGTGATTCGTCTTGGTTTCTATCCATTTAGCTCTTTTGGGCTCTATTTGGCTCTATTCGGCAATGTTCGACTCTACTCTACTCTACTCTTCTATACTCTGCTCTTCTCGACCCTATTCTTTCAGTTCTGTTCTCTTCTGTTCTGTTCTGTTCTACTGCACTCTATTCTACCCTACCCTACCCTAACTTAGCCTACTGTAATCTGTTCTATGCTATTCGACACACTTGAATGGGATTCGACCTGATTCGGGTCATGTCGGCTCGATTCATCTCCTTTCTGCTCCATTAAACTCGATTCGGTTCTATTCGGCTCTTTTCCACTCTATTCGGCTCTTTTTGGCAGTAGTCGACTCTATTTGACTCTAGTCTACTCGATTCTTTCTGTTCTGTTCTATTCTACTCTATTCTATTCTTCTCTACCCTACCCTAACCTTACCTTCCCCACACTAATCTATTTGATTCGATTCGACACATTTCAAACGACTCGACAGGATTCATCTCGATTCACCTTGAATTTGGTCAATTCGACTGTATTCAGCTCTGTTTGGCTCTTTTCGGCTCTCTTCAACTCGATTTGACTCTATTCTACTGGACCCGACTCTACTTAATTCTATTCTCTTCTTTCTATTGTGTTCTGTTGTGTTGTAGTCTAGCCTCTCCTGCCGTACCCTCCTCTACTCTAATCTATTCGATTCAACGCATTTCCACGCGATTCCATGTGATTAGGCTTGAATCGGCTCGATTTAGCTCTATTTGGCTTGAATTGGGTCAATTCGTCTCGATTCTGCTCAATTCAGCATAATTAGGCTCGAGTGAACCTTATTCAGCCCTGTTCAGCTCTACTCAACCCTTTCTACTTTATTTGTCTCTATTTGGCTCCATTCAACTCCCTTCCACACCATTCTACTCTTTTCTACTCTATTCTATTCTGTTCTACCCTACCCTACTCTAATCTATTCTAATCGATTCGATTCATCACGATTTGTCTCCTTTCCTCTCCATTCGAATCGATTCGGCTTGAATTGGATCTATTCATCTATATTCTGCACTACCCGACTCTGACTATTCCACTCTACTCAACTCTACTCCATTCTACTCTTGGTATTCTCTTCTGTTCTACTCTATTCTAGTCTTCTGTGCCCTTCCCTACTGAATCCCAGTCTAACCTACACTACTCTAATCTATTCAATTTAATTCGATTCCATTCAGTTGGACACCATTCGACCCGATTTGAGACAATTCGACGGGATTCGGTGAGATTCCGCGAGATTTGATGCGTTTTGGTGGGATTGGATGGAATTCAACGAGATCCGGTGCAATAGGATGCAATTAAGTGTGTTTTGGCTCGATTTTGCTGGGTTCAGTTTGTCTCTATTTGGCTCATTTCAGCTCCACTAGGCTCCATTCATCCCGAATCTGGTCGACTCGACTCGATTCGGCTCATTTTGGCCATATGTGGTCCTATTCAGCGTTATTCGGCTCTATTCAACTCTTTTCTACTCTCTTCATCTGTGTTCGAATCCATTTGACTCCATTCCACACCATTCTATTCCATTCTACACTACTGTATTCTACAAAACCCTCCCCCACCCTAGCCTATCCTAATCTAGTCTGCTCTTTTCTAGTCTCCTTTTCTATTTTCTCTATTCCATCCTATGCTACTCTACCATACCCTACACTAAGCTAACCTACCCTGACCTATGCTGTTCTATTCTATTTCCTTCTATTTTCTCTGTTCCACCGTATGCTTCCCTACCCTATGCTACCCCACCGTACCATACTCTACTACTTAGGGTTACTCAATAAGGGTCCTAATTAAGGGGAGTAGTTCGGGCAAGGGTACTCCTTAAGGCAAGTGTACTAGTTCAGGCTACTAGTTAAGGCCAGGCTACTAGTTAAGGCCAGGCTACTAGTTAAGGCATGGGTACTTGTTGAGGGTACTGGTTAAGGCAAGGGTACCAGTTCAGGCTGCTTGTTAAGGACATACTACTAGTGAAGGCAAGGGTACTAGTGAAGACTACTGGTTAAGGCAAGGGTACTTGTTAGGAGTACTAGTTAAGGCAAGGGTACTAGATTAGGCTAAGAGTTCAGGCAAGGGTACTCGTTCAGATTACTGACTTAGGGTACTATTCAAGACTAGTTGTCTAGGCTACTGCTCTATGCCACTAGTCTAGCTGACTAGTCCAGCTTACTAGTCTAGGCTTCTACTCTAGCCTTCTCTTGTCTACTCTAATGTAGTCTACTTGCATCTACCCTAGTCTTCCTATCATAATCTACCCTACCCTAACCTATTCTAATCGATTCCATTTGATTCGATTCAAAGCATTTCCATGCGACCGGACACCATCACGCTTGAGTCGGCTCGATTCCGCAACATCAGCTCGATTCAGCTCGATTTGGCTCGAATCGCTTCAATTCAGCTCGTTTCCACACGGTTCAGCCTTATTCGGCCCTATTTGGCTCGATTCGACTCTTTTCTACTCTACTTGTCTCTGTTCGACTCCATTTGACTCCACTCTTCTCCATTCTACGCTATTCTACTCTATTCTGTTCTACTCTACCCTACGATACTCTAATCTATTCGATTGGACGCGATTCGAAGCAATTCGGTGTGATTCATCTCGTTTTGTTTCCATTAGACTCGATTCGGCCAGAATTGGCTCTATTCAGCTATATCCTGCACTCTTTGACTCTATTTGACTCAATTCTACTCTGCTCTACTCTTGTCTGCTTTACTCTCTCTACTCTACCCTACTGTACTATATTCTATTCTGTACTATTCTGTTCTATTCTACCCACCCGCCCCTCCCCTACCCTTCCCTAATCTATTTGATTAGATTCGATGTGATGTATTTCCACGCGATTTGACGCGATTAGGCTTGAATCAGCTCGATTCAGTTCGAATCGGCTCTATTCGGCTCGACTTGGCTCCATTTCACTCCATTCGGCTCGATTAGGCCCGAATTCCATCGATTCTGCTGGATTCTGCTCAATTAGGCCTTATTTGGGCCTATTCAGCCCTATTCTGCTCTATTAGACTCTTTTGTACTCTATTCATATCTATCCGTCTCTATTGGACTCCGTTCAACTCCATTCCTCACTATTTTCCTCGATTCTATTCTACCCTTCCCTACCCTAATCTCTTCTAATCGATTCGATTTGATTTGACGCGATTCGAAGCAACCGGACGTGATTCGTCTCGTTTTGTCTCCACTCGGCTCAATTCGGCTATGTTCTCTCTCTTTGACTCTATTCTATTCTGTTGTATTCTTTCTGTTCTGTTCTATTCTCTCCTATTCTGTTGTACTCTAGTCTATTCTACCCTACCCGACCCAACGGCACCCCACCCGAACCTAGCCTACTTTAATCTATTGGATTCAATTCGATTCCGTGCAAAGCGATTTGATAGGACTTGACTGGATTCGGCAAATCTGAAGGGATCTGATGAGATTCCATGCGACTCGACGTGATTCAGTAGGATTCTCTGAGGTTTGACGCAATTCGAAGTTATTTGACGTGATTCGATGGAATTCGACACGATATGAAGCGATTTGACCTTGTTTGATTCAAAACGATGTGACTCGACTCGATTCGACCTGATTCGATTCGACGCTGTTCGGTGACAGTCAGTGCGATTCTGCTTGATTCCGCTCGATTAGGTGTGGTTCGGCAGTATACAGCTCTTTTCGGCTGTATTCAGCTCCATTCGTCTCTATTCAGCTTATTCGGCTCTATTCGACTGTATTCAACTCTACTCTTTTCCACTCTATTCTACTCGATTCTATTCCTTCTATTCTGTTCTAATCTCTTCTATTCCACTCTACTCTGTTCTATTCTCCCCTCTCCTCCCCTCCCCTTCTCTAATCTATACGTCTCGATTGGATTTGACGCGTTGAACGTGATTCGAGGCGATGAAGCTTGAATCGGCTCGATTCGGCTCGATTTGGCTCTATTCGGCTCCGTTAGGCTCCATTCAGCTTGTTTTGGCTTGAATCGCTTCGAATCTGCTCGATTTGGCCTTCTTCGGCCCTATTCTGCTCTATTCGACTCTTTTCGACTCTCTTCGTTTCTACTTGACTCCATTCTACTCCATTCTATTCATTCCACACTATTCTACACTATTCTACTCTATTCTGCTCTACCCTACCCAACACCACTCTAATTTACTCTACTTGCTTCTACACGATTCCTCTCATTTTGTCTGCATTTGGCTCTATTCAGCTCTATTCTACTCTTCTCTACTCTAGTGTATTGTTTCTACTCTGTTCTGTACTATTCTACTCTATTCTACCCTACCCTATGCTACCCAACTCTAAGGTATTGTAATCCACTTGATTGGATTTGATTCAACCCATTTCGACGTGATTCGGCTCGATTTGGCTCTGTTCAAATCTATTCTACTCTACTCTATTCCCCTCTACTCTACTCTAGCCTACTCTTTTCTGTATTCGTTCTGTGTTGTTCTGTTCTATTTTGTTGTGTTCTGTTCTGTTTTATGCTATTCTACTCTATTCTACCCTACTCTAGCCTACCCGAACCTCCCCTACTCTAGTCTATTCAATTGAATTCGAGAAATTTTGACGCGACTAGGGGCCGAATCGGTGTGATTCATGTCCATTCGGCTCCATTTGTCTCGAATAGTGTCGATTCAGCTCGATTAGGCTCGATTTGGCTCCATTAGGCTCGATTCACTGGATTCGGCTCGATTTCGCTCAATTCAGCTCGATTTGGCCCTCTTTGGCCCTATTCGGCTCTATTCAGCTCTTTTCTATTCTACTCGATTCCATTGCACACCATTCTACTCCATTCTACGCTATTCTACTATACCCTACTGTAATTGATTCGATGGGATTCCATGCCATTCGACGCGATTTGTCTCGTTTCGTCTCCATTCAGCTTGATTCGACTCTGTTCTACTCTACTCTATTCTACTCTACACTATTCTGCTCTGCTCTACCCTTTTCTACTCGATTCTATTGTATCCTTTCCATTCTCTTCTACTGTGTTCAAGTCTACTCTATTCCATCCTACCCTAATCTAATCTATTCTACTGGATTCGATTCCACGCATCTCGATGCGATTCGGCTCAGATTGGCTCCTTTCCACTCCATTCATCCCCAATCGGCTCAAATCGGTTCGATTCAGCTCTAATCGGCTCCATTCGGCTCTAGTCAGCTCGAATAGACTCTATGCAGCTCTATTCGGCTCTATTAGACTCTACTCAACTCTATTATCTCTTTTCGACTCCATGCTACACCATTCTACTCCATCCTAAACTATTCTCTACTGTATTGTATTGTACTCTACCCTACTCTAGTCTATTCTAATTGATTGGATTGGATTGGATTGGAATTGATCAGATTCAGTGCAATTCGACGGGATTCGACGCGACACGGCACGATTCCACGGCATTCGGCGTGATTCGTCTTGGTTTCTATCCATTTAGCTCTTTTGGGCTCTATTTGGCTCTATTCGGCAATGTTCGACTCTACTCTACTCTACTCTTCTATACTCTGCTCTTCTCGACCCTATTCTTTCAGTTCTGTTCTCTTCTGTTCTGTTCTGTTCTACTGCACTCTATTCTACCCTACCCTACCCTAACTTAGCCTACTGTAATCTGTTCTATGCTATTCGACACACTTGAATGGGATTCGACCTGATTCGGGTCATGTCGGCTCGATTCATCTCCTTTCTGCTCCATTAAACTCGATTCGGTTCTATTCGGCTCTTTTCCACTCTATTCGGCTCTTTTTGGCAGTAGTCGACTCTATTTGACTCTAGTCTACTCGATTCTTTCTGTTCTGTTCTATTCTACTCTATTCTATTCTTCTCTACCCTACCCTAACCTTACCTTCCCCACACTAATCTATTTGATTCGATTCGACACATTTCAAACGACTCGACAGGATTCATCTCGATTCACCTTGAATTTGGTCAATTCGGCTGTATTCAGCTCTGTTTGGCTCTTTTCGGCTCTCTTCAACTCGATTTGACTCTATTCTACTGGACCCGACTCTACTTAATTCTATTCTCTTCTTTCTATTGTGTTCTGTTGTGTTGTAGTCTAGCCTCTCCTGCCGTACCCTCCTCTACTCTAATCTATTCGATTCAACGCATTTCCACGCGATTCCATGTGATTAGGCTTGAATCGGCTCGATTTAGCTCTATTTGGCTTGAATTGGGTCAATTCGTCTCGATTCTGCTCAATTCAGCATAATTAGGCTCGAGTGAACCTTATTCAGCCCTGTTCAGCTCTACTCAACCCTTTCTACTTTATTTGTCTCTATTTGGCTCCATTCAACTCCCTTCCACACCATTCTACTCTTTTCTACTCTATTCTATTCTGTTCTACCCTACCCTACTCTAATCTATTCTAATCGATTCGATTCATCACGATTTGTCTCCTTTCCTCTCCATTCGAATCGATTCGGCTTGAATTGGATCTATTCATCTATATTCTGCACTACCCGACTCTGACTATTCCACTCTACTCAACTCTACTCCATTCTACTCTTGGTATTCTCTTCTGTTCTACTCTATTCTAGTCTTCTGTGCCCTTCCCTACTGAATCCCAGTCTAACCTACACTACTCTAATCTATTCAATTTAATTCGATTCCATTCAGTTTGACACCATTCGACCCGATTTGAGACAATTCGACGGGATTCGGTGAGATTCCGCGAGATTTGATGCGTTTTGGTGGGATTGGATGGAATTCAACGAGATCCGGTGCAATAGGATGCAATTAAGTGTGTTTTGGCTCGATTTTGCTGGGTTCAGTTTGTCTCTATTTGGCTCATTTCAGCTCCACTAGGCTCCATTCATCCCGAATCTGGTCGACTCGACTCGATTCGGCTCATTTTGGCCATATGTGGTCCTATTCAGCGTTATTCGGCTCTATTCAACTCTTTTCTACTCTCTTCATCTGTGTTCGAATCCATTTGACTCCATTCCACACCATTCTATTCCATTCTACACTACTGTATTCTACAAAACCCTCCCCCACCCTAGCCTATCCTAATCTAGTCTGCTCTTTTCTAGTCTCCTTTTCTATTTTCTCTATTCCATCCTATGCTACTCTACCATACCCTACACTAAGCTAACCTACCCTGACCTATGCTGTTCTATTCTATTTCCTTCTATTTTCTCTCTTCCACCGTATGCTTCCCTACCCTATGCTACCCCACCGTACCATACTCTACTACTTAGGGTTACTCAATAAGGGTCCTAATTAAGGGGAGTAGTTCGGGCAAGGGTACTCCTTAAGGCAAGTGTACTAGTTCAGGCTACTAGTTAAGGCCAGGCTACTAGTTAAGGCCAGGCTACTAGTTAAGGCATGGGTACTTGTTGAGGGTACTGGTTAAGGCAAGGGTACCAGTTCAGGCTGCTTGTTAAGGACATACTACTAGTGAAGGCAAGGGTACTAGTGAAGACTACTGGTTAAGGCAAGGGTACTTGTTAGGACTACTAGTTAAGGCAAGGGTACTAGATTAGGCTAAGAGTTCAGGCAAGGGTACTCGTTCAGATTACTGACTTAGGGTACTATTCAAGACTAGTTGTCTAGGCTACTGCTCTATGCCACTAGTCTAGCTGACTAGTCCAGCTTACTAGTCTAGGCTTCTACTCTAGCCTTCTCTTGTCTACTCTAATGTAGTCTACTTGCATCTACCCTAGTCTTCCTATCATAATCTACCCTACCCTAACCTATTCTAATCGATTCCATTTGATTCGATTCAAAGCATTTCCATGCGACCGGACACCATCACGCTTGAGTCGGCTCGATTCCGCAACATCAGCTCGATTCAGCTCGATTTGGCTCGAATCGCTTCAATTCAGCTCGTTTCCACACGGTTCAGCCTTATTCGGCCCTATTTGGCTCGATTCGACTCTTTTCTACTCTATTTGTCTCTGTTCGACTCCATTTGACTCCACTCTTCTCCATTCTACGCTATTCTACTCTATTCTGTTCTACTCTACCCTACGATACTCTAATCTATTCGATTGGACGCGATTCGAAGCAATTCGGTGTGATTCATCTCGTTTTGTTTCCATTAGACTCGATTCGGCCAGAATTGGCTCTATTCAGCTATATCCTGCACTCTTTGACTCTATTTGACTCAATTCTACTCTGCTCTACTCTTGTCTGCTTTACTCTCTCTACTCTACCCTACTGTACTATATTCTATTCTGTACTATTCTGTTCTATTCTACCCACCCGCCCCTCCCCTACCCTTCCCTAATCTATTTGATTAGATTCGATGTGATGTATTTCCACGCGATTTGACGCGATTAGGCTTGAATCAGCTCGATTCAGTTCGAATCGGCTCTATTCGGCTCGACTTGGCTCCATTTCACTCCATTCGGCTCGATTAGGCCCGAATTCCATCGATTCTGCTGGATTCTGCTCAATTAGGCCTTATTTGGGCCTATTCGGCCCTATTCTGCTCTATTAGACTCTTTTGTACTCTATTCATATCTATCCGTCTCTATTGGACTCCGTTCAACTCCATTCCTCACTATTTTCCTCGATTCTATTCTACCCTTCCCTACCCTAATCTCTTCTAATCGATTCGATTTGATTTGACGCGATTCGAAGCAACCGGACGTGATTCGTCTCGTTTTGTCTCCACTCGGCTCAATTCGGCTATGTTCTCTCTCTTTGACTCTATTCTATTCTGTTGTATTCTTTCTGTTCTGTTCTATTCTCTCCTATTCTGTTGTACTCTAGTCTATTCTACCCTACCCGACCCAACGGCACCCCACCCGAACCTAGCCTACTTTAATCTATTGGATTCAATTCGATTCCGTGCAACGCGATTTGATAGGACTTGACTGGATTCGGCAAATCTGAAGGGATCTGATGAGATTCCATGCGACTCGACGTGATTCAGTAGGATTCTCTGAGGTTTGACGCAATTCGAAGTTATTTGACGTGATTCGATGGAATTCGACACGATATGAAGCGATTTGACCTTGTTTGATTCAAAACGATGTGACTCGACTCGATTCGACCTGATTCGATTCGACGCTGTTCGGTGACAGTCAGTGCGATTCTGCTTGATTCCGCTCGATTAGGTGTGGTTCGGCAGTATACAGCTCTTTTCGGCTGTATTCAGCTCCATTCGTCTCTATTCAGCTTATTCGGCTCTATTCGACTGTATTCAACTCTACTCTTTTCCACTCTATTCTACTCGATTCTATTCCTTCTATTCTGTTCTAATCTCTTCTATTCCACTCTACTCTGTTCTATTCTCCCCTCTCCTCCCCTCCCCTTCTCTAATCTATACGTCTCGATTGGATTTGACGCGTTGAACGTGATTCGAGGCGATGAAGCTTGAATCGGCTCGATTCGGCTCGATTTGGCTCTATTCGGCTCCGTTAGGCTCCATTCAGCTTGTTTTGGCTTGAATCGCTTCGAATCTGCTCGATTTGGCCTTCTTCGGCCCTATTCTGCTCTATTCGACTCTTTTCGACTCTCTTCGTTTCTACTTGACTCCATTCTACTCCATTCTATTCATTCCACACTATTCTACACTATTCTACTCTATTCTGCTCTACCCTACCCAACACCACTCTAATTTACTCTACTTGCTTCTACACGATTCCTCTCATTTTGTCTGCATTTGGCTCTATTCAGCTCTATTCTACTCTTCTCTACTCTAGTGTATTGTTTCTACTCTGTTCTGTACTATTCTACTCTATTCTACCCTACCCTATGCTACCCAACTCTAAGGTATTGTAATCCACTTGATTGGATTTGATTCAACCCATTTCGACGTGATTCGGCTCGATTTGGCTCTGTTCAAATCTATTCTACTCTACTCTATTCCCCTCTACTCTACTCTAGCCTACTCTTTTCTGTATTCGTTCTGTGTTGTTCTGTTCTATTTTGTTGTGTTCTGTTCTGTTTTATGCTATTCTACTCTATTCTACCCTACTCTAGCCTACCCGAACCTCCCCTACTCTAGTCTATTCAATTGAATTCGAGAAATTTTGACGCGACTAGGGGCCGAATCGGTGTGATTCATGTCCATTCGGCTCCATTTGTCTCGAATAGTGTCGATTCAGCTCGATTAGGCTCGATTTGGCTCCATTAGGCTCGATTCACTGGATTCGGCTCGATTTCGCTCAATTCAGCTCGATTTGGCCCTCTTTGGCCCTATTCGGCTCTATTCAGCTCTTTTCTATTCTACTCGATTCCATTGCACACCATTCTACTCCATTCTACGCTATTCTACTATACCCTACTGTAATTGATTCGATGGGATTCCATGCCATTCGACGCGATTTGTCTCGTTTCGTCTCCATTCAGCTTGATTCGACTCTGTTCTACTCTACTCTATTCTACTCTACACTATTCTGCTCTGCTCTACCCTTTTCTACTCGATTCTATTGTATCCTTTCCATTCTCTTCTACTGTGTTCAAGTCTACTCTATTCCATCCTACCCTAATCTAATCTATTCTACTGGATTCGATTCCACGCATCTCGATGCGATTCAGCTCAGATTGGCTCCTTTCCACTCCATTCATCCCCAATCGGCTCAAATCGGTTCGATTCAGCTCTAATCGGCTCCATTCGGCTCTAGTCAGCTCGAATAGACTCTATGCAGCTCTATTCGGCTCTATTAGACTCTACTCAACTCTATTATCTCTTTTCGACTCCATGCTACACCATTCTACTCCATCCTAAACTATTCTCTACTGTATTGTATTGTACTCTACCCTACTCTAGTCTATTCTAATTGATTGGATTGGATTGGATTGGAATTGATCAGATTCAGTGCAATTCGACGGGATTCGACGCGACACGGCACGATTCCACGGCATTCGGCGTGATTCGTCTTGGTTTCTATCCATTTAGCTCTTTTGGGCTCTATTTGGCTCTATTCGGCAATGTTCGACTCTACTCTACTCTACTCTTCTATACTCTGCTCTTCTCGACCCTATTCTTTCAGTTCTGTTCTCTTCTGTTCTGTTCTGTTCTACTGCACTCTATTCTACCCTACCCTACCCTAACTTAGCCTACTGTAATCTGTTCTATGCTATTCGACACACTTGGATGGGATTCGACCTGATTCGGGTCATGTCGGCTCGATTCATCTCCTTTCTGCTCCATTAAACTCGATTCGGTTCTATTCGGCTCTTTTCCACTCTATTCGGCTCTTTTTGGCAGTAGTCGACTCTATTTGACTCTAGTCTACTCGATTCTTTCTGTTCTGTTCTATTCTACTCTATTCTATTCTTCTCTACCCTACCCTAACCTTACCTTCCCCACACTAATCTATTTGATTCGATTCGACACATTTCAAACGACTCGACAGGATTCATCTCGATTCACCTTGAATTTGGTCAATTCGGCTGTATTCAGCTCTGTTTGGCTCTTTTCGGCTCTCTTCAACTCGATTTGACTCTATTCTACTGGACCCGACTCTACTTAATTCTATTCTCTTCTTTCTATTGTGTTCTGTTGTGTTGTAGTCTAGCCTCTCCTGCCGTACCCTCCTCTACTCTAATCTATTCGATTCAACGCATTTCCACGCGATTCCATGTGATTAGGCTTGAATCGGCTCGATTTAGCTCTATTTGGCTTGAATTGGGTCAATTCGTCTCGATTCTGCTCAATTCAGCATAATTAGGCTCGAGTGAACCTTATTCAGCCCTGTTCAGCTCTACTCAACCCTTTCTACTTTATTTGTCTCTATTTGGCTCCATTCAACTCCCTTCCACACCATTCTACTCTTTTCTACTCTATTCTATTCTGTTCTACCCTACCCTACTCTAATCTATTCTAATCGATTCGATTCATCACGATTTGTCTCCTTTCCTCTCCATTCGAATCGATTCGGCTTGAATTGGATCTATTCATCTATATTCTGCACTACCCGACTCTGACTATTCCACTCTACTCAACTCTACTCCATTCTACTCTTGGTATTCTCTTCTGTTCTACTCTATTCTAGTCTTCTGTGCCCTTCCCTACTGAATCCCAGTCTAACCTACACTACTCTAATCTATTCAATTTAATTCGATTCCATTCAGTTTGACACCATTCGACCCGATTTGAGACAATTCGACGGGATTCGGTGAGATTCCGCGAGATTTGATGCGTTTTGGTGGGATTGGATGGAATTCAACGAGATCCGGTGCAATAGGATGCAATTAAGTGTGTTTTGGCTCGATTTTGCTGGGTTCAGTTTGTCTCTATTTGGCTCATTTCAGCTCCACTAGGCTCCATTCATCCCGAATCTGGTCGACTCGACTCGATTCGGCTCATTTTGGCCATATGTGGTCCTATTCAGCGTTATTCGGCTCTATTCAACTCTTTTCTACTCTCTTCATCTGTGTTCGAATCCATTTGACTCCATTCCACACCATTCTATTCCATTCTACACTACTGTATTCTACAAAACCCTCCCCCACCCTAGCCTATCCTAATCTAGTCTGCTCTTTTCTAGTCTCCTTTTCTATTTTCTCTATTCCATCCTATGCTACTCTACCATACCCTACACTAAGCTACCCTACCCTGACCTATGCTGTTCCATTCTATTTCCTTCTATTTTCTCTGTTCCACCATATGCTTCCCTACCCTAT
Source organism: Loxodonta africana (assembly GCF_030014295.1). Classification (NCBI taxonomy): domain Eukaryota; kingdom Metazoa; phylum Chordata; class Mammalia; order Proboscidea; family Elephantidae; genus Loxodonta; species Loxodonta africana. The sequence continues at coordinate 1,632,119 of NW_026975207.1, read as the reverse complement.
GCTACCCCACCGTACCATACTCTACTACTTAGGGTTACTCAATAAGGGTCCTAATTAAGGGGAGTAGTTCGGGCAAGGGTACTCCTTAAGGCAAGTGTACTAGTTCAGGCTACTAGTTAAGGCCAGGCTACTAGTTAAGGCCAGGCTACTAGTTAAGGCATGGGTACTTGTTGAGGGTACTGGTTAAGGCAAGGGTGCCAGTTCAGGCTGCTTGTTAAGGACATACTACTAGTGAAGGCAAGGATACTAGTGAAGACTACTGGTTAAGGCAAGGGTACTTGTTAGGACTACTAGTTAAGGCAAGGGTACTAGATTAGGCTAAGAGTTCAGGCAAGGGTACTCGTTCAGATTACTGACTTAGGGTACTATTCAAGACTAGTTGTCTAGGCTACTGCTCTATGCCACTAGTCTAGCTGACCAGTCCAGCTTACTAGTCTAGGCTTCTACTCTAGCCTTCTCTTGTCTACTCTAATGTAGTCTACTTGCATCTACCCTAGTCTTCCTATCATGAACTACCCTACCCTAACCTATTCTAATCGATTCCATTTGATTCGATTCAAAGCATTTCCATGCGACCGGACACCATCACGCTTGAGTCGGCTCGATTCCGCAACATCAGCTCGATTCAGCTCGATTTGGCTCGAATCGCTTCAATTCAGCTCGTTTCCACACGGTTCAGCCTTATTCGGCCCTATTTGGCTCGATTCGACTCTTTTCTACTCTATTTGTCTCTGTTCGACTCCATTTGACTCCACTCTTCTCCATTCTACGCTATTCTACTCTATTCTGTTCTACTCTACCCTACGATACTCTAATCTATTCGATTGGATGCGATTCGAAGCAATTCGGTGTGATTCATCTCGTTTTGTTTCCATTAGACTCGATTCGGCCAGAATTGGCTCTATTCAGCTATATCCTGCACTCTTTGACTCTATTTGACTCAATTCTACTCTGCTCTACTCTTGTCTGCTTTACTCTCTCTACTCTACCCTACTGTACTATATTCTATTCTGTACTATTCTGTTCTATTCTACCCACCCGCCCCTCCCCTACCCTTCCCTAATCTATTTGATTAGATTCGATGTGATGTATTTCCACGCGATTTGACGCGATTAGGCTTGAATCAGCTCGATTCAGTTCGAATCGGCTCTATTCGGCTCGACTTGGCTCCATTTCACTCCATTCGGCTCGATTAGGCTCGAATTCCATCGATTCTGCTGGATTGTGCTCAATTAGGCCTTATTTGGGCCTATTCGGCCCTATTCTGCTCTATTAGACTCTTTTGTACTCTATTCATATCTATCCGTCTCTATTGGACTCCGTTCAACTCCATTCCTCACTATTTTCCTCGATTCTATTCTACCCTTCCCTACCCTAATCTCTTCTAATCGATTCGATTTGATTTGACGCGATTCGAAGCAACCGGACGTGATTCGTCTCGTTTTGTCTCCACTCGGCTCAATTCGGCTATGTTCTCTCTCTTTGACTCTATTCTATTCTGTTGTATTCTTTCTGTTCTGTTCTATTCTCTCCTATTCTGTTGTACTCTAGTCTATTCTACCCTACCCGACCCAACGGCACCCCACCCGAACCTAGCCTACTTTAATCTATTGGATTCAATTCGATTCCGTGCAACGCGATTTGATAGGACTTGACTGGATTCGGCAAATCTGAAGGGATCTGATGAGATTCCATGCGACTCGACGTGATTCAGTAGGATTCTCTGAGGTTTGACGCAATTCGAAGTTATTTGACGTGATTCGATGGAATTCGACACGATATGAAGCGATTTGACCTTGTTTGATTCAAAACGATGTGACTCGACTCGATTCGACCTGATTCGATTCGACGCTGTTCGGTGACAGTCAGTGCGATTCTGCTTGATTCCGCTCGATTAGGTGTGGTTCGGCAGTATACAGCTCTTTTCGGCTGTATTCAGCTCCATTCGTCTCTATTCAGCTTATTCGGCTCTATTCGACTGTATTCAACTCTACTCTTTTCCACTCTATTCTACTCGATTCTATTCCTTCTATTCTGTTCTAATCTCTTCTATTCCACTCTACTCTGTTCTATTCTCCCCTCTCCTCCCCTCCCCTTCTCTAATCTATACGTCTCGATTGGATTTGACGCGTTGAACGTGATTCGAGGCGATGAAGCTTGAATCGGCTCGATTCGGCTCGATTTGGCTCTATTCGGCTCCGTTAGGCTCCATTCAGCTTGTTTTGGCTTGAATCGCTTCGAATCTGCTCGATTTGGCCTTCTTCGGCCCTATTCTGCTCTATTCGACTCTTTTCGACTCTCTTCGTTTCTACTTGACTCCATTCTACTCCATTCTATTCATTCCACACTATTCTACACTATTCTACTCTATTCTGCTCTACCCTACCCAACACCACTCTAATTTACTCTACTTGCTTCTACACGATTCCTCTCATTTTGTCTGCATTTGGCTCTATTCAGCTCTATTCTACTCTTCTCTACTCTAGTGTATTGTTTCTACTCTGTTCTGTACTATTCTACTCTATTCTACCCTACCCTATGCTACCCAACTCTAAGGTATTGTAATCCACTTGATTGGATTTGATTCAACCCATTTCGACGTGATTCGGCTCGATTTGGCTCTGTTCAAATCTATTCTACTCTACTCTATTCCCCTCTACTCTACTCTAGCCTACTCTTTTCTGTATTCGTTCTGTGTTGTTCTGTTCTATTTTGTTGTGTTCTGTTCTGTTTTATGCTATTCTACTCTATTCTACCCTACTCTAGCCTACCCGAACCTCCCCTACTCTAGTCTATTCAATTGAATTCGAGAAATTTTGACGCGACTAGGGGCCGAATCGGTGTGATTCATGTCCATTCGGCTCCATTTGTCTCGAATAGTGTCGATTCAGCTCGATTAGGCTCGATTTGGCTCCATTAGGCTCGATTCACTGGATTCGGCTCGATTTCGCTCAATTCAGCTCGATTTGGCCCTCTTTGGCCCTATTCGGCTCTATTCAGCTCTTTTCTACTCTACTCGATTCCATTGCACACCATTCTACTCCATTCTACGCTATTCTACTATACCCTACTGTAATTGATTCGATGGGATTCCATGCCATTCGACGCGATTTGTCTCGTTTCGTCTCCATTCAGCTTGATTCGACTCTGTTCTACTCTACTCTATTCTACTCTACACTATTCTGCTCTGCTCTACCCTTTTCTACTCGATTCTATTGTATCCTTTCCATTCTCTTCTACTGTGTTCAAGTCTACTCTATTCCATCCTACCCTAATCTAATCTATTCTACTGGATTCGATTCCACGCATCTCGATGCGATTCGGCTCAAATTGGCTCCTTTCCACTCCATTCATCCCCAATCGGCTCAAATCGGTTCGATTCAGCTCTAATCGGCTCCATTCGGCTCTAGTCAGCTCGAATAGACTCTATGCAGCTCTATTCGGCTCTATTAGACTCTACTCAACTCTATTATCTCTTTTCGACTCCATGCTACACCATTCTACTCCATCCTAAACTATTCTCTACTGTATTGTATTGTACTCTACCCTACTCTAGTCTATTCTAATTGATTGGATTGGATTGGATTGGAATTGATCAGATTCAGTGCAATTCGACGGGATTCGACGCGACACGGCACGATTCCACGGGATTCGGCGTGATTCGTCTTGGTTTCTATCCATTTAGCTCTTTTGGGCTCTATTTGGCTCTCTTCGGCAATGTTCGACTCTACTCTACTCTACTCTTCTATACTCTGCTCTTCTCGACCCTATTCTTTCAGTTCTTTTCTCTTCTGTTCTACTGCACTTTATTCTACCCTACCCTACCCTAACTTAGCCTACTGTAATCTGTTCTATGCTATTCGACACACTTGAATGGGATTCGACCTGATTCGGGTCATGTCGGCTCGATTCATCTCCTTTCTGCTCCATTAAACTCGATTCGGTTCTATTCGGCTCTTTTCCACTCTATTCGGCTCTTTTTGGCAGTATTCGACTCTATTTGACTCTAGTCTACTCGATTCTTTCTGTTCTGTTCTATTCTACTCTATTCTATTCTTCTCTACCCTACCCTAACCTTACCTTCCCCACACTAATCTATTTGATTCGATTCGACACATTTCAAACGACTCGACAGGATTCATCTCGATTCACCTTGAATTTGGTCAATTCGGCTGTATTCAGCTCTGTTTGGCTCTTTTCGGCTCTCTTCAACTCGATTTGACTCTATTCTACTGGACCCGACTCTACTTAATTCTATTCTCTTCTTTCTATTGTGTTCTGTTGTGTTGTAGTCTAGCCTCTCCTGCCGTACCCTCCTCTACTCTAATCTATTCGATTCAACGCATTTCCACGCGATTCCATGTGATTAGGCTTGAATCGGCTCGATTTAGCTCTATTTGGCTTGAATTGGGTCAATTCGTCTCGATTCTGCTCAATTCAGCATAATTAGGCTCGAGTGAACCTTATTCAGCCCTGTTCAGCTCTACTCAACCCTTTCTACTTTATTTGTCTCTATTTGGCTCCATTCAACTCCCTTCCACACCATTCTACTCTTTTCTACTCTATTCTATTCTGTTCTACCCTACCCTACTCTAATCTATTCTAATCGATTCGATTCATCACGATTTGTCTCCTTTCCTCTCCATTCGAATCGATTCGGCTTGAATTGGATCTATTCATCTATATTCTGCACTACCCGACTCTGACTATTCCACTCTACTCAACTCTACTCCATTCTACTCTTGGTATTCTCTTCTGTTCTACTCTATTCTAGTCTTCTGTGCCCTTCCCTACTGAATCCCAGTCTAACCTACACTACTCTAATCTATTCAATTTAATTCGATTCCATTCAGTTTGACACCATTCGACCCGATTTGAGACAATTCGACGGGATTCGGTGAGATTCCGCGAGATTTGATGCGTTTTGGTGGGATTGGATGGAATTCAACGAGATCTGGTGCAATAGGATGCAATTAAGTGTGTTTTGGCTCGATTTTGCTGGGTTCAGTTTGTCTCTATTTGGCTCGTTTCAGCTCCACTAGGCTCCATTCATCCCGAACCTGGTCGACTCGACTCGATTCGGCTCATTTTGGCCATATGTGGTCCTATTCAGCGTTATTCGGCTCTATTCAACTCTCTTCATCTGTGTTCGAATCCATTTGACTCCATTCCACACCATTCTATTCCATTCTACACTACTGTATTCTACAAAACCCTCCCCCACCCTAGCCTATCCTAATCTAGTCTGCTCTTTTCTAGTCTCCTTTTCTATTTTCTCTATTCCATCCTATGCTACTCTACCATACCCTACACTAAGCTAACCTACCCTGACCTATGCTGTTCTATTCTATTTCCTTCTATTTTCTCTCTTCCACCGTATGCTTCCCTACCCTATGCTACCCCACCGTACCATACTCTACTACTTAGGGTTACTCAATAAGGGTCCTAATTAAGGGGAGTAGTTCGGGCAAGGGTACTCCTTAAGGCAAGTGTACTAGTTCAGGCTACTAGTTAAGGCCAGGCTACTAGTTAAGGCCAGGCTACTAGTTAAGGCATGGGTACTTGTTGAGGGTACTGGTTAAGGCAAGGGTGCCAGTTCAGGCTGCTTGTTAAGGACATACTACTAGTGAAGGCAAGGATACTAGTGAAGACTACTGGTTAAGGCAAGGGTACTTGTTAGGACTACTAGTTAAGGCAAGGGTACTAGATTAGGCTAAGAGTTCAGGCAAGGGTACTCGTTCAGATTACTGACTTAGGGTACTATTCAAGACTAGTTGTCTAGGCTACTGCTCTATGCCACTAGTCTAGCTGACCAGTCCAGCTTACTAGTCTAGGCTTCTACTCTAGCCTTCTCTTGTCTACTCTAATGTAGTCTACTTGCATCTACCCTAGTCTTCCTATCATGAACTACCCTACCCTAACCTATTCTAATCGATTCCATTTGATTCGATTCAAAGCATTTCCATGCGACCGGACACCATCACGCTTGAGTCGGCTCGATTCCGCAACATCAGCTCGATTCAGCTCGATTTGGCTCGAATCGCTTCAATTCAGCTCGTTTCCACACGGTTCAGCCTTATTCGGCCCTATTTGGCTCGATTCGACTCTTTTCTACTCTATTTGTCTCTGTTCGACTCCATTTGACTCCACTCTTCTCCATTCTACGCTATTCTACTCTATTCTGTTCTACTCTACCCTACGATACTCTAATCTATTCGATTGGATGCGATTCGAAGCAATTCGGTGTGATTCATCTCGTTTTGTTTCCATTAGACTCGATTCGGCCAGAATTGGCTCTATTCAGCTATATCCTGCACTCTTTGACTCTATTTGACTCAATTCTACTCTGCTCTACTCTTGTCTGCTTTACTCTCTCTACTCTACCCTACTGTACTATATTCTATTCTGTACTATTCTGTTCTATTCTACCCACCCGCCCCTCCCCTACCCTTCCCTAATCTATTTGATTAGATTCGATGTGATGTATTTCCACGCGATTTGACGCGATTAGGCTTGAATCAGCTCGATTCAGTTCGAATCGGCTCTATTCGGCTCGACTTGGCTCCATTTCACTCCATTCGGCTCGATTAGGCTCGAATTCCATCGATTCTGCTGGATTGTGCTCAATTAGGCCTTATTTGGGCCTATTCGGCCCTATTCTGCTCTATTAGACTCTTTTGTACTCTATTCATATCTATCCGTCTCTATTGGACTCCGTTCAACTCCATTCCTCACTATTTTCCTCGATTCTATTCTACCCTTCCCTACCCTAATCTCTTCTAATCGATTCGATTTGATTTGACGTGATAAGAAGCAACCGGACGTGATTCGTCTCGTTTTGTCTCCACTCGGCTCAATTCGGCTATGTTCTCTCTCTTTGACTCTATTCTATTCTGTTGTATTCTTTCTGTTCTGTTCTATTCTCTCCTATTCTGTTGTACTCTAGTCTATTCTACCCTACCCGACCCAACGGCACCCCACCCGAACCTACCCTACTTTAATCTATTGGATTCAATTCGATTCCGTGCAACGCGATTTGATAGGACTTGACTGGATTCGGCAAATCTGAAGGGATCTGATGAGATTCCATGCGACTCGACGTGATTCAGTAGGATTCTCTGAGGTTTGACGCAATTCGAAGTTATTTGACGTGATTCGATGGAATTCGACACGATATGAAGCGATTTGACCTTGTTTGATTCAAAACGATGTGACTCGACTCGATTCGACCTGATTCGATTCGACGCTGTTCGGTGACAGTCAGTGCGATTCTGCTTGATTCCGCTCGATTAGGTGTGATTCGGCAGTATACAGCTCTTTTCGGCTGTATTCAGCTCCATTCGTCTCTATTCAGCCTATTCGGCTCTATTCGACTGTATTCGACTCTACTCTTTTCCACTCTATTCTACTCGATTCTATTCCTTCTATTCTGTTCTAATCTCTTCTATTCCACTCTACTCTGTTCTATTCTCCCCTCTCCTCCCCTCCCCTTCTCTAATCTATACGTCTCGATTGGATTTGACGCGTTGAACGTGATTCGAGGCGATGAAGCTTGAATCGGCTCGATTCGGCTCGATTTGGCTCTATTCGGCTCCATTAGGCTCCATTCAGCTTGTTTTGGCTTGAATCGCTTCGAATCTGCTCGATTTGGCCTTCTTCGGCCCTATTCTGCTCTATTCGACTCTTTTCGACTCTCTTCGTTTCTACTTGACTCCATTCTACTCCATTCTATTCATTCCACCCTATTCTACACTATTCTACTCTATTCTGCTCTACCCTACCCAACACCACTCTAATTTACTCTACTTGCTTCTACACGATTCCTCTCATTTTGTCTGCATTTGGCTCTATTCAGCTCTATTCTACTCTTCTCTACTCTAGTGTATTGTTTCTACTCTGTTCTGTACTATTCTACTCTATTCTACCCTACCCTATGCTACCCAACTCTAAGGTATTGTAATCCACTTGATTGGATTTGATTCAACCCATTTCGACGTGATTCGGCTCGATTTGGCTCTGTTCAAATCTATTCTACTCTACTCTATTCCCCTCTACTCTACTCTAGCCTACTCTTTTCTGTATTCGTTCTGTGTTGTTCTGTTCTATTTTGTTGTGTTCTGTTCTGTTTTATTCTATTCTACTCTATTCTACCCTACTCTAGCCTACCCGAACCTCCCCTACTCTAGTCTATTCAATTGAATTCGAGAAATTTTGACGCGACTAGGGGCCGAATCGGTGTGATTCATGTCCATTCGGCTCCATTTGTCTCGAATAGTGTCGATTCAGCTCGATTAGGCTCGATTTGGCTCCATTAGGCTCGATTCACTGGATTCGGCTCGATTTCGCTCAATTCAGCTCGATTTGGCCCTCTTTGGCCCTATTCGGCTCTATTCAGCTCTTTTCTACTCTACTCGATTCCATTGCACACCATTCTACTCCATTCTACGCTATTCTACTATACCCTACTGTAATTGATTCGATGGGATTCCATGCCATTCGACGCGATTTGTCTCGTTTCGTCTCCATTCAGCTTGATTCGACTCTGTTCTACTCTACTCTATTCTATTCTACACTATTCTGCTCTGCTCTACCCTTTTCTACTCGATTCTATTGTATCCTTTCCATTCTCTTCTACTGTGTTCAAGTCTACTCTATTCCATCCTACCCTAATCTAATCTATTCTACTGGATTCGATTCCACGCATCTCGATGCGATTCGGCTCAGATTGGCTCCTTTCCACTCCATTCATCCCCAATCGGCTCAAATCGGTTCGATTCAGCTCTAATCGGCTCCATTCGGCTCTAGTCAGCTCGAATAGACTCTATGCAGCTCTATTCGGCTCTATTAGACTCTACTCAACTCTATTATCTCTTTTCGACTCCATGCTACACCATTCTACTCCATCCTAAACTATTCTCTACTGTATTGTATTGTACTCTACCCTACTCTAGTCTATTCTAATTGATTGGATTGGATTGGATTGGAATTGATCAGATTCAGTGCAATTCGACGGGATTCGACGCGACACGGCACGATTCCACGGCATTCGGCGTGATTCGTCTTGGTTTCTATCCATTTAGCTCTTTTGGGCTCTATTTGGCTCTATTCGGCAATGTTCGACTCTACTCTACTCTACTCTTCTATACTCTGCTCTTCTCGACCCTATTCTTTCAGTTCTGTTCTACTGCACTCTATTCTACCCTACCCTACCCTAACTTAGCCTACTGTAATCTGTTCTATGCTATTCGACACACTTGAATGGGATTCGACCTGATTCGGGTCATGTCGGCTCGATTCATCTCCTTTCTGCTCCATTAAACTCGATTCGGTTCTATTCGGCTCTTTTCCACTCTATTCGGCTCTTTTTGGCAGTATTCGACTCTATTTGACTCTAGTCTACTCGATTCTTTCTGTTCTGTTCTATTCTACTCTATTCTATTCTTCTCTACCCTACCCTAACCTTACCTTCCCCACACTAATCTATTTGATTCGATTCGACACATTTCAAACGACTCGACAGGATTCATCTCGATTCACCTTGAATTTGGTCAATTCGGCTGTATTCAGCTCTGTTTGGCTCTTTTCGGCTCTCTTCAACTCGATTTGACTCTATTCTACTGGACCCGACTCTACTTAATTCTATTCTCTTCTTTCTATTGTGTTCTGTTGTGTTGTAGTCTAGCCTCTCCTGCCGTACCCTCCTCTACTCTAATCTATTCGATTCAACGCATTTCCACGCGATTCCATGTGATTAGGCTTGAATCGGCTCGATTTAGCTCTATTTGGCTTGAATTGGGTCAATTCGTCTCGATTCTGCTCAATTCAGCATAATTAGGCTCGAGTGAACCTTATTCAGCCCTGTTCAGCTCTACTCAACCCTTTCTACTTTATTTGTCTCTATTTGGCTCCATTCAACTCCCTTCCACACCATTCTACTCTTTTCTACTCTATTCTATTCTGTTCTACCCTACCCTACTCTAATCTATTCTATTCGATTCTATTCATCATGATTTGTCTCCTTTCCTCTCCATTCGAATCGATTCGGCTTGAATTGGATCTATTCATCTATATTCTGCACTACCCGACTCTGACTATTCCACTCTACTCAACTCTACTCCATTCTACTCTTGGTATTCTCTTCTGTTCTACTCTATTCTAGTCTTCTGTGCCCTTCCCTACTGAATCCCAGTCTAACCTACACTACTCTAATCTATTCAATTTAATTCGATTCCATTCAGTTTGACACCATTCGACCCGATTTGAGACAATTCGACGGGATTCGGTGAGATTCCGCGAGATTTGATGCGTTTTGGTGGGATTGGATGGAATTCAACGAGATCCGGTGCAATAGGATGCAATTAAGTGTGTTTTGGCTCGATTTTGCTGGGTTCAGTTTGTCTCTATTTGGCTCGTTTCAGCTCCACTAGGCTCCATTCATCCCGAACCTGGTCGACTCGACTCGATTCGGCTCATTTTGGCCATATGTGGTCCTATTCAGCGTTATTCGGCTCTATTCAACTCTTTTCTACTCTCTTCATCTGTGTTCGAATCCATTTGACTCCATTCCACACCATTCTATTCCATTCTAAACTACTGTATTCTACAAAACCCTCCCCCACCCTAGCCTATCCTAATCTAGTCTGCTCTTTTCTAGTCTCCTTTTCTATTTTCTCTATTCCATCCTATGCTACTCTACCATACGCTACACTAAGCTAACCTACCCTGACCTATGCTGTTCTATTCTATTTCCTTCTATTTTCTCTGTTCCACCGTATGCTTCCCTACCCTATGCTACCCCACCATACCATACTCTACTACTTAGGGTTACTCAATAAGGGTCCTAATTAAGGGGAGTAGTTCGGGCAAGGGTACTCCTTAAGGCAAGTGTACTAGTTCAGGCTACTAGTTAAGGCCAGGCTACTAGTTAAGGCCAGGCTACTAGTTAAGGCATGGGTACTTGTTGAGGGTACTGGTTAAGGCAAGGGTACCAGTTCAGGCTGCTTGTTAAGGACATACTACTAGTGAAGGCAAGGGTACTAGTGAAGACTACTGGTTAAGGCAAGGGTACTTGTTAGGACTACTAGTTAAGGCAAGGGTACTAGATTAGGCTAAGAGTTCAGGCAAGGGTACTGGTTCAGATTACTGACTTAGGGTACTATTCAAGACTAGTTGTCTAGGCTACTGCTCTATGCCACTAGTCTAGCTGACTAGTCCAGCTTACTAGTCTAGGCTTCTACTCTAGCCTTCTCTTGTCTACTCTAATGTAGTCTACTTGCATCTACCCTAGTCTTCCTATCATAAACTACCCTACCCTAACCTATTCTAATCGATTCCATTTGATTCGATTCAAAGCATTTCCATGCGACCGGACACCATCACGCTTGAGTCGGCTCGATTCCGCAACATCAGCTCGATTCAGCTCGATTTGGCTCGAATCGCTTCAATTCAGCTCGTTTCCACACGGTTCAGCCTTATTCGGCCCTATTTGGCTCGATTCGACTCTTTTCTACTCTACTTGTCTCTGTTCGACTCCATTTGACTCCACTCTTCTCCATTCTACGCTATTCTACTCTATTCTGTTCTACTCTACCCTACGATACTCTAATCTATTCGATTGGATGCGATTCGAAGCAATTCGGTGTGATTCATCTCGTTTTGTTTCCATTAGACTCGATTCGGCCAGAATTGGCTCTATTCAGCTATATCCTGCACTCTTTGACTCTATTTGACTCAATTCTACTCTGCTCTACTCTTGTCTGCTTTACTCTCTCTACTCTACCCTACTGTACTATATTCTATTCTGTACTATTCTGTTCTATTCTACCCACCCGCCCCTCCCCTACCCTTCCCTAATCTATTTGATTAGATTCGATGTGATGTATTTCCACGCAATTTGACGCGATTAGGCTTGAATCAGCTCGATTCAGTTCGAATCGGCTCTATTCGGCTCGACTTGGCTCCATTTCACTCCATTCGGCTCGATTAGGCCCGAATTCCATCGATTCTGCTGGATTGTGCTCAATTAGGCCTTATTTGGGCCTATTCGGCCCTATTCTGCTCTATTAGACTCTTTTGTACTCTATTCCTATCTATCCGTCTCTATTGGACTCCGTTCAACTCCATTCCTCACTATTTTCCTCGATTCTATTCTACCCTTCCCTACCCTAATCTCTTCTAATCGATTCGATTTGATTTGACGCGATTCGAAGCAACCGGACGTGATTCGTCTCGTTTTGTCTCCACTCGGCACAATTCGGCTATGTTCTCTCTCTTTGACTCTATTCTATTCTGTTGTATTCTTTCTGTTCTGTTCTATTCTCTCCTATTCTGTTGTACTCTATTCTATTCTACCCTACCCGACCCAACGGCACCCCACCCGAACCTACCCTACTTTAATCTATTGGATTCAATTCGATTCCGTGCAACGCGATTTGATAGGACTTGACTGGATTCGGCAAATCTGAAGGGATCTGATGAGATTCCATGCGACTCGACGTGATTCAGTAGGATTCTCTGAGGTTTGACGCAATTCGAAGTTATTTGACATGATTCGATGGAATTCGACACGATATGAAGCGATTTGACCTTGTTTGATTCAAAACGATGTGACTCGACTCGATTCGACCTGATTCGATTTGACGCTGTTCGGTGACAGTCAGTGCGATTCTGCTTGATTCCGCTCGATTAGGTGTGGTTCGGCAGTATACAGCTCTTTTCGGCTGTATTCAGCTCCATTCGTCTCTATTCAGCTTATTCGGCTCTATTCGACTGTATTCGACTCTACTCTTTTCCACTCTATTCTACTCGATTCTATTCCTTCTATTCTGTTCTAATCTCTTCTATTCCACTCTACTCTGTTCTAGTCTACCCTCCTCTCCCCTCCCCTCCCCTTCTCTAATCTATACGTCTCGATCGGATTTGACGCGTTGAACGCGATTCGAGGCGATGAAGCTTGAATTGGCTCGATTCGGCTCGATTTGGCTCTATTCGGCTCCGTTAGGCTCCATTCAGCTTGTTTTGGCTTGAATCGCTTCGAATCTGCTCGATTTGGCCTTCTTCGGCCCTATTCTGCTCTATTCGACTCTTTTCGACTCTCTTCGTTTCTACTTGACTCCATTCTACTCCATTCTATTCATTCCACACTATTCTACACTATTCTACTCTATTCTGCTCTACCCTACCCAACACCACTCTAATTTACTCTACTTGCTTCTACACGATTCCTCTCATTTTGTCTGCATTTGGCTCTATTCAGCTCTATTCTACTCTTCTCTACTCTATTGTATTGTTTCTACTCTGTTCTGTACTATTCTACTCTATTCTACTCTACCCTATGCTACCCAACTCTAAGGTATTGTAATCCACTTGATTGGATTTGATTCAACCCATTTCGACGCGATTCGGCTCGATTTGGCTCTGTTCAAATCTATTCTACTCTACTCTATTCCCCTCTACTCTACTCTAGCCTACTCTTTTCTGTATTCGTTCTGTGTTGTTCTGTTCTATTTTGTTGTGTTCTGTTCTGTTTTATTCTATTCTACTCTATTCTACCCTACTCTAGCCTACCCGAACCTCCCCTACTCTAGTCTATTCAATTGAATTCGAGAAATTTTGACGCGACTAGGGGCCGAATCGGTGTGATTCATGTCCATTCGGCTCCATTTGTCTCGAATAGTGTCGATTCAGCTCGATTAGGCTCGATTTGGCTCCATTAGGCTCGATTCACTGGATTCGGCTCGATTTCGCTCAATTCAGCTCGATTTGGCCCTCTTTGGCCCTATTCGGCTCTATTCAGCTCTTTTCTACTCTACTCGATTCCATTGCACACCATTCTACTCCATTCTACGCTATTCTACTATACCCTACTGTAATTGATTCGATGGGATTCCATGCCATTCGACGCGATTTGTCTCGTTTCGTCTCCATTCAGCTTGATTCGACTCTGTTCTACTCTACTCTATTCTACTCTACACTATTCTGCTCTGCTCTACCCTTTTCTACTCGATTCTATTGTATCCTTTCCATTCTCTTCTACTGTGTTCAAGTCTACTCTATTCCATCCTACCCTAATCTAATCTATTCTACTGGATTCGATTCCACGCATCTCGATGCGATTCGGCTCAGATTGGCTCCTTTCCACTCCATTCATCCCCAATCGGCTCAAATCGGTTCGATTCAGCTCTAATCGGCTCCATTCGGCTCTAGTCAGCTCGAATAGACTCTATGCAGCTCTATTCGGCTCTATTAGACTCTACTGAACTCTATTATCTCTTTTCGACTCCATGCTACACCATTCTACTCCATCCTAAACTATTCTCTACTGTATTGTATTGTACTCTACCCTACTCTAGTCTATTCTAATTGATTGGATTGGATTGGATTGGAATTGATCAGATTCAGTGCAATTCGACGGGATTCGACGCGATACGGCACGATTCCACGGGATTCGGCGTGATTTGTCTTGGTTTCTATCCATTTAGCTCTTTTGGGCTCTATTTGGCTCTATTCGGCAATGTTCGACTCTACTCTACTCTTCTATACTCTGCTCTTCTCGACCCTATTCTTTCAGTTCTGTTCTCTTCTGTTCTCTTCTGTTCTACTGCACTCTATTCTACCCTACCCTACCCTAACTTAGCCTACTGTAATCTGTTCTATGCTATTCGACACACTTGAATGGGATTCGACCTGATTCGGGTCATGTCGGCTCGATTCATCTCCTTTCTGCTCCATTAAACTCGATTCGATTCTATTCGGCTCTTTTCCACTCTACTCGGCTCTTTTTGGCAGTAGTCGACTCTATTTGACTCTAGTCTACTCGATTCTTTCTGTTCTGTTCTATTCTACTCTATTCTATTCTTCTCTACCCTACCCTAACCTTACCTTGACCACACTAATCTATTTGATTCGATTCGACACATTTCAAACGACTCGACATGATTCATCTCGATTCACCTTGAATTTGGTCAATTCGGCTGCATTCAACTCTGTTTGGCTCTTTTCGGCTCTCTTCAACTCGATTTGACTCTATTCTACTGGACCCGACTCTACTTAATTCTATTCTCTTCTTTCTATTGTGTTCTGTTGTGTTGTAGTCTAGCCTCTCCTGCCGTACCCTCCTCTACTCTAATCTATTCGATTCAACGCATTTCCACGCGATTCCATGTGATTAGGCTTGAATCGGCTCGATTTAGCTCTATTTGGCTTGAATTGGGTCAATTCGTCTCGATTCTGCTCAATTCAGCATAATTAGGCTCGAGTGAACCTTATTCAGCCCTGTTCAGCTCTACTCAACCCTTTCTACTTTATTTGTCTCTATTTGGCTCCATTCAACTCCCTTCCACACCATTCTACTCTTTTCTACTCTATTCTATTCTGTTCTACCCTACCCTACTCTAATCTATTCTAATCGATTCGATTCATCACGATTTGTCTCCTTTCCTCTCCATTCGAATCGATTCGGCTTGAATTGGATCTATTCATCTATATTCTGCACTACCCGACTCTGACTATTCCACTCTACTCAACTCTACTCCATTCTACTCTTGGTATTCTCTTCTGTTCTACTCTATTCTAGTCTACTGTGCCCTTCCCTATTGAATCCCAGTCTAACCTACACTACTCTAATCTATTCAATTTAATTCGATTCCATTCAGTTTGACACCATTCGACCCGATTTGAGACAATTCGACGGGATTCGGTGAGATTCCGCGAGATTTGATGCGTTTTGGTGGGATTGGATGGAATTCAACGAGATCCGGTGCAATAGGATGCAATTAAGTGTGTTTTGGCTTGATTTTGCTGGGTTCAGTTTGTCTCTATTTGGCTCGTTTCAGCTCCACTAGGCTCCATTCATCCCGAACCTGGTCGACTCGACTCGATTCGGCTCATTTTGGCCATATGTGGTCCTATTCAGCGTTATTCGGCTCTATTCAACTCTCTTCATCTGTGTTCGAATCCATTTGACTCCATTCCACACCATTCTATTCCATTCTACACTACTGTATTCTACAAAACCCTCCCCCACCCTAGCCTATCCTAATCTAGTCTGCTCTTTTCTAGTCTCCTTTTCTATTTTCTCTATTCCAACCTATGCTACTCTACCATACCCTACACTAAGCTAACCTACCCTGACCTATGCTGTTCTATTCTATTTCCTTCTATTTTCTCTCTTCCACCGTATGCTTCCCTACCCTATGCTACCCCACCGTACCATACTCTACTACTTAGGGTTACTCAATAAGGGTCCTAATTAAGGGGAGTAGTTCGGGCAAGGGTACTCCTTAAGGCAAGTGTACTAGTTCAGGCTACTAGTTAAGGCCAGGCTACTAGTTAAGGCCAGGCTACTAGTTAAGGCATGGGTACTTGTTGAGGGTACTGGTTAAGGCAAGGGTGCCAGTTCAGGCTGCTTGTTAAGGACATACTACTAGTGAAGGCAAGGATACTAGTGAAGACTACTGGTTAAGGCAAGGGTACTTGTTAGGAGTACTAGTTAAGGCAAGGGTACTAGATTAGGCTAAGAGTTCAGGCAAGGGTACTCGTTCAGATTACTGACTTAGGGTACTATTCAAGACTAGTTGTCTAGGCTACTGCTCTATGCCACTAGTCTAGCTGACCAGTCCAGCTTACTAGTCTAGGCTTCTACTCTAGCCTTCTCTTGTCTACTCTAATGTAGTCTACTTGCATCTACCCTAGTCTTCCTATCATGAACTACCCTACCCTAACCTATTCTAATCGATTCCATTTGATTCGATTCAAAGCATTTCCATGCGACCGGACACCATCACGCTTGAGTCGGCTCGATTCCGCAACATCAGCTCGATTCAGCTCGATTTGGCTCGAATCGCTTCAATTCAGCTCGTTTCCACACGGTTCAGCCTTATTCGGCCCTATTTGGCTCGATTCGACTCTTTTCTACTCTATTTGTCTCTGTTCGACTCCATTTGACTCCACTCTTCTCCATTCTACGCTATTCTACTCTATTCTGTTCTACTCTACCCTACGATACTCTAATCTATTCGATTGGATGCGATTCGAAGCAATTCGGTGTGATTCATCTCGTTTTGTTTCCATTAGACTCGATTCGGCCAGAATTGGCTCTATTCAGCTATATCCTGCACTCTTTGACTCTATTTGACTCAATTCTACTCTGCTCTACTCTTGTCTGCTTTACTCTCTCTACTCTACCCTACTGTACTATATTCTATTCTGTACTATTCTGTTCTATTCTACCCACCCGCCCCTCCCCTACCCTTCCCTAATCTATTTGATTAGATTCGATGTGATGTATTTCCACGCGATTTGACGCGATTAGGCTTGAATCAGCTCGATTCAGTTCGAATCGGCTCTATTCGGCTCGACTTGGCTCCATTTCACTCCATTCGGCTCGATTAGGCTCGAATTCCATCGATTCTGCTGGATTGTGCTCAATTAGGCCTTATTTGGGCCTATTCGGCCCTATTCTGCTCTATTAGACTCTTTTGTACTCTATTCATATCTATCCGTCTCTATTGGACTCCGTTCAACTCCATTCCTCACTATTTTCCTCGATTCTATTCTACCCTTCCCTACCCTAATCTCTTCTAATCGATTCGATTTGATTTGACGTGATAAGAAGCAACCGGACGTGATTCGTCTCGTTTTGTCTCCACTCGGCTCAATTCGGCTATGTTCTCTCTCTTTGACTCTATTCTATTCTGTTGTATTCTTTCTGTTCTGTTCTATTCTCTCCTATTCTGTTGTACTCTAGTCTATTCTACCCTACCCGACCCAACGGCACCCCACCCGAACCTAGCCTACTTTAATCTATTGGATTCAATTCGATTCCGTGCAACGCGATTTGATAGGACTTGACTGGATTCGGCAAATCTGAAGGGATCTGATGAGATTCCATGCGACTCGACGTGATTCAGTAGGATTCTCTGAGGTTTGACGCAATTCGAAGTTATTTGACGTGATTCGATGGAATTCGACACGATATGAAGCGATTTGACCTTGTTTGATTCAAAACGATGTGACTCGACTCGATTCGACCTGATTCGATTCGACGCTGTTCGGTGACAGTCAGTGCGATTCTGCTTGATTCCGCTCGATTAGGTGTGATTCGGCAGTATACAGCTCTTTTCGGCTGTATTCAGCTCCATTCGTCTCTATTCAGCCTATTCGGCTCTATTCGACTGTATTCGACTCTACTCTTTTCCACTCTATTCTACTCGATTCTATTCCTTCTATTCTGTTCTAATCTCTTCTATTCCACTCTACTCTGTTCTATTCTCCCCTCTCCTCCCCTCCCCTTCTCTAATCTATACGTCTCGATTGGATTTGACGCGTTGAACGTGATTCGAGGCGATGAAGCTTGAATCGGCTCGATTCGGCTCGATTTGGCTCTATTCGGCTCAGTTAGGCTCCATTCAGCTTGTTTTGGCTTGAATCGCTTCGAATCTGCTCGATTTGGCCTTCTTCGGCCCTATTCTGCTCTATTCGACTCTTTTCGACTCTCTTCGTTTCTACTTGACTCCATTCTACTCCATTCTATTCATTCCACACTATTCTACACTATTCTACTCTATTCTGCTCTACCCTACCCAACACCACTCTAATTTACTCTACTTGCTTCTACACGATTCCTCTCATTTTGTCTGCATTTGGCTCTATTCAGCTCTATTCTACTCTTCTCTACTCTAGTGTATTGTTTCTACTCTGTTCTGTACTATTCTACTCTATTCTACCCTACCCTATGCTACCCAACTCTAAGGTATTGTAATCCACTTGATTGGATTTGATTCAACCCATTTCGACGTGATTCGGCTCGATTTGGCTCTGTTCAAATCTATTCTACTCTACTCTATTCCCCTCTACTCTACTCTAGCCTACTCTTTTCTGTATTCGTTCTGTGTTGTTCTGTTCTATTTTGTTGTGTTCTGTTCTGTTTTATTCTATTCTACTCTATTCTACCCTACTCTAGCCTACCCGAACCTCCCCTACTCTAGTCTATTCAATTGAATTCGAGAAATTTTGACGCGACTAGGGGCCGAATCGGTGTGATTCATGTCCATTCGGCTCCATTTGTCTCGAATAGTGTCGATTCAGCTCGATTAGGCTCGATTTGGCTCCATTAGGCTCGATTCACTGGATTCGGCTCGATTTCGCTCAATTCAGCTCGATTTGGCCCTCTTTGGCCCTATTCGGCTCTATTCAGCTCTTTTCTACTCTACTCGATTCCATTGCACACCATTCTACTCCATTCTACGCTATTCTACTATACCCTACTGTAATTGATTCGATGGGATTCCATGCCATTCGACGCGATTTGTCTCGTTTCGTCTCCATTCAGCTTGATTCGACTCTGTTCTACTCTACTCTATTCTATTCTACACTATTCTGCTCTGCTCTACCCTTTTCTACTCGATTCTATTGTATCCTTTCCATTCTCTTCTACTGTGTTCAAGTCTACTCTATTCCATCCTACCCTAATCTAATCTATTCTACTGGATTCGATTCCACGCATCTCGATGCGATTCGGCTCAGATTGGCTCCTTTCCACTCCATTCATCCCCAATCGGCTCAAATCGGTTCGATTCAGCTCTAATCGGCTCCATTCGGCTCTAGTCAGCTCGAATAGACTCTATGCAGCTCTATTCGGCTCTATTAGACTCTACTGAACTCTATTATCTCTTTTCGACTCCATGCTACACCATTCTACTCCATCCTAAACTATTCTCTACTGTATTGTATTGTACTCTACCCTACTCTAGTCTATTCTAATTGATTGGATTGGATTGGATTGGAATTGATCAGATTCAGTGCAATTCGACGGGATTCGACGCGACACGGCACGATTCCACGGGATTCGGCGTGATTCGTCTTGGTTTCTATCCATTTAGCTCTTTTGGGCTCTATTTGGCTCTATTCGGCAATGTTCGACTCTACTCTACTCTACTCTTCTATACTCTGCTCTTCTCGACCCTATTCTTTCAGTTCTGTTCTACTGCACTCTATTCTACCCTACCCTACCCTAACTTAGCCTACTGTAATCTGTTCTATGCTATTCGACACACTTGAATGGGATTCGACCTGATTCGGGTCATGTCGGCTCGATTCATCTCCTTTCTGCTCCATTAAACTCGATTCGGTTCTATTCGGCTCTTTTCCACTCTATTCGGCTCTTTTTGGCAGTATTCGACTCTATTTGACTCTAGTCTACTCGATTCTTTCTGTTCTGTTCTATTCTACTCTATTCTATTCTTCTCTACCCTACCCTAACCTTACCTTCCCCACACTAATCTATTTGATTCGATTCGACACATTTCAAACGACTCGACAGGATTCATCTCGATTCACCTTGAATTTGGTCAATTCGGCTGTATTCAGCTCTGTTTGGCTCTTTTCGGCTCTCTTCAACTCGATTTGACTCTATTCTACTGGACCCGACTCTACTTAATTCTATTCTCTTCTTTCTATTGTGTTCTGTTGTGTTGTAGTCTAGCCTCTCCTGCCGTACCCTCCTCTACTCTAATCTATTCGATTCAACGCATTTCCACGCGATTCCATGTGATTAGGCTTGAATCGGCTCGATTTAGCTCTATTTGGCTTGAATTGGGTCAATTCGTCTCGATTCTGCTCAATTCAGCATAATTAGGCTCGAGTGAACCTTATTCAGCCCTGTTCAGCTCTACTCAACCCTTTCTACTTTATTTGTCTCTATTTGGCTCCATTCAACTCCCTTCCACACCATTCTACTCTTTTCTACTCTATTCTATTCTGTTCTACCCTACCCTACTCTAATCTATTCTATTCGATTCTATTCATCATGATTTGTCTCCTTTCCTCTCCATTCGAATCGATTCGGCTTGAATTGGATCTATTCATCTATATTCTGCACTACCCGACTCTGACTATTCCACTCTACTCAACTCTACTCCATTCTACTCTTGGTATTCTCTTCTGTTCTACTCTATTCTAGTCTTCTGTGCCCTTCCCTACTGAATCCCAGTCTAACCTACACTACTCTAATCTATTCAATTTAATTCGATTCCATTCAGTTTGACACCATTCGACCCGATTTGAGACAATTCGACGGGATTCGGTGAGATTCCGCGAGATTTGATGCGTTTTGGTGGGATTGGATGGAATTCAACGAGATCCGGTGCAATAGGATGCAATTAAGTGTGTTTTGGCTCGATTTTGCTGGGTTCAGTTTGTCTCTATTTGGCTCGTTTCAGCTCCACTAGGCTCCATTCATCCCGAACCTGGTCGACTCGACTCGATTCGGCTCATTTTGGCCATATGTGGTCCTATTCAGCGTTATTCGGCTCTATTCAACTCTTTCTACTCTCTTCATCTGTGTTCGAATCCATTTGACTCCATTCCACACCATTCTATTCCATTCTAAACTACTGTATTCTACAAAACCCTCCCCCACCCTAGCCTATCCTAATCTAGTCTGCTCTTTTCTAGTCTCCTTTTCTATTTTCTCTATTCCATCCTATGCTACTCTACCATACGCTACACTAAGCTAACCTACCCTGACCTATGCTGTTCTATTCTATTTCCTTCTATTTTCTCTGTTCCACCGTATGCTTCCCTACCCTATGCTACCCCACCATACCATACTCTACTACTTAGGGTTACTCAATAAGGGTCCTAATTAAGGGGAGTAGTTCGGGCAAGGGTACTCCTTAAGGCAAGTGTACTAGTTCAGGCTACTAGTTAAGGCCAGGCTACTAGTTAAGGCCAGGCTACTAGTTAAGGCATGGGTACTTGTTGAGGGTACTGGTTAAGGCAAGGGTACCAGTTCAGGCTGCTTGTTAAGGACATACTACTAGTGAAGGCAAGGGTACTAGTGAAGACTACTGGTTAAGGCAAGGGTACTTGTTAGGACTACTAGTTAAGGCAAGGGTACTAGATTAGGCTAAGAGTTCAGGCAAGGGTACTGGTTCAGATTACTGACTTAGGGTACTATTCAAGACTAGTTGTCTAGGCTACTGCTCTATGCCACTAGTCTAGCTGACTAGTCCAGCTTACTAGTCTAGGCTTCTACTCTAGCCTTCTCTTGTCTACTCTAATGTAGTCTACTTGCATCTACCCTAGTCTTCCTATCATAAACTACCCTACCCTAACCTATTCTAATCGATTCCATTTGATTCGATTCAAAGCATTTCCATGCGACCGGACACCATCACGCTTGAGTCGGCTCGATTCCGCAACATCAGCTCAATTCAGCTCGATTTGGCTCGAATCGCTTCAATTCAGCTCGTTTCCACACGGTTCAGCCTTATTCGGCCCTATTTGGCTCGATTCGACTCTTTTCTACTCTACTTGTCTCTGTTCGACTCCATTTGACTCCACTCTTCTCCATTCTACGCTATTCTACTCTATTCTGTTCTACTCTACCCTACGATACTCTAATCTATTCGATTGGATGCGATTCGAAGCAATTCGGTGTGATTCATCTCGTTTTGTTTCCATTAGACTCGATTCGGCCAGAATTGGCTCTATTCAGCTATATCCTGCACTCTTTGACTCTATTTGACTCAATTCTACTCTGCTCTACTCTTGTCTGCTTTACTCTCTCTACTCTACCCTACTGTACTATATTCTATTCTGTACTATTCTGTTCTATTCTACCCACCCGCCCCTCCCCTACCCTTCCCTAATCTATTTGATTAGATTCGATGTGATGTATTTCCACGCGATTTGACGCGATTAGGCTTGAATCAGCTCGATTCAGTTCGAATCGGCTCTATTCGGCTCGACTTGGCTCCATTTCACTCCATTCGGCTCGATTAGGCCCGAATTCCATCGATTCTGCTGGATTGTGCTCAATTAGGCCTTATTTGGGCCTATTCGGCCCTATTCTGCTCTATTAGACTCTTTTGTACTCTATTCCTATCTATCCGTCTCTATTGGACTCCGTTCAACTCCATTCCTCACTATTTTCCTCGATTCTATTCTACCCTTCCCTACCCTAATCTCTTCTAATCGATTCGATTTGATTTGACGCGATTCGAAGCAACCGGACGTGATTCGTCTCGTTTTGTCTCCACTCGGCACAATTCGGCTATGTTCTCTCTCTTTGACTCTATTCTATTCTGTTGTATTCTTTCTGTTCTGTTCTATTCTCTCCTATTCTGTTGTACTCTATTCTATTCTACCCTACCCGACCCAACGGCACCCCACCCGAACCTACCCTACTTTAATCTATTGGATTCAATTCGATTCCGTGCAACGCGATTTGATAGGACTTGACTGGATTCGGCAAATCTGAAGGGATCTGATGAGATTCCATGCGACTCGACGTGATTCAGTAGGATTCTCTGAGGTTTGACGCAATTCGAAGTTATTTGACATGATTCGATGGAATTCGACACGATATGAAGCGATTTGACCTTGTTTGATTCAAAACGATGTGACTCGACTCGATTCGACCTGATTCGATTTGACGCTGTTCGGTGACAGTCAGTGCGATTCTGCTTGATTCCGCTCGATTAGGTGTGGTTCGGCAGTATACAGCTCTTTTCGGCTGTATTCAGCTCCATTCGTCTCTATTCAGCTTATTCGGCTCTATTCGACTGTATTCGACTCTACTCTTTTCCACTCTATTCTACTCGATTCTATTCCTTCTATTCTGTTCTAATCTCTTCTATTCCACTCTACTCTGTTCTAGTCTACCCTCCTCTCCCCTCCCCTCCCCTTCTCTAATCTATACGTCTCGATCGGATTTGACGCGTTGAACGCGATTCGAGGCGATGAAGCTTGAATTGGCTCGATTCGGCTCGATTTGGCTCTATTCGGCTCCGTTAGGCTCCATTCAGCTTGTTTTGGCTTGAATCGCTTCGAATCTGCTCGATTTGGCCTTCTTCGGCCCTATTCTGCTCTATTCGACTCTTTTCGACTCTCTTCGTTTCTACTTGACTCCATTCTACTCCATTCTATTCATTCCACACTATTCTACACTATTCTACTCTATTCTGCTCTACCCTACCCAACACCACTCTAATTTACTCTACTTGCTTCTACACGATTCCTCTCATTTTGTCTGCATTTGGCTCTATTCAGCTCTATTCTACTCTTCTCTACTCTATTGTATTGTTTCTACTCTGTTCTGTACTATTCTACTCTCTTCTACTCTACCCTATGCTACCCAACTCTAAGGTATTGTAATCCACTTGATTGGATTTGATTCAACCCATTTCGACGCGATTCGGCTCGATTTGGCTCTGTTCAAATCTATTCTACTCTACTCTATTCCCCTCTACTCTACTCTAGCCTACTCTTTTCTGTATTCGTTCTGTGTTGTTCTGTTCTATTTTGTTGTGTTCTGTTCTGTTTTATTCTATTCTACTCTATTCTACCCTACTCTAGCCTACCCGAACCTCCCCTACTCTAGTCTATTCAATTGAATTCGAGAAATTTTGACGCGACTAGGGGCCGAATCGGTGTGATTCATGTCCATTCGGCTCCATTTGTCTCGAATAGTGTCGATTCAGCTCGATTAGGCTCGATTTGGCTCCATTAGGCTCGATTCACTGGATTCGGCTCGATTTCGCTCAATTCAGCTCGATTTGGCCCTCTTTGGCCCTATTCGGCTCTATTCAGCTCTTTTCTACTCTACTCGATTCCATTGCACACCATTCTACTCCATTCTACGCTATTCTACTATACCCTACTGTAATTGATTCGATGGGATTCCATGCCATTCGACGCGATTTGTCTCGTTTCGTCTCCATTCAGCTTGATTCGACTCTGTTCTACTCTACTCTATTCTACTCTACACTATTCTGCTCTGCTCTACCCTTTTCTACTCGATTCTATTGTATCCTTTCCATTCTCTTCTACTGTGTTCAAGTCTACTCTATTCCATCCTACCCTAATCTAATCTATTCTACTGGATTCGATTCCACGCATCTCGATGCGATTCGGCTCAGATTGGCTCCTTTCCACTCCATTCATCCCCAATCGGCTCAAATCGGTTCGATTCAGCTCTAATCGGCTCCATTCGGCTCTAGTCAGCTCGAATAGACTCTATGCAGCTCTATTCGGCTCTATTAGACTCTACTGAACTCTATTATCTCTTTTCGACTCCATGCTACACCATTCTACTCCATCCTAAACTATTCTCTACTGTATTGTATTGTACTCTACCCTACTCTAGTCTATTCTAATTGATTGGATTGGATTGGATTGGAATTGATCAGATTCAGTGCAATTCGACGGGATTCGACGCGATACGGCACGATTCCACGGGATTCGGCGTGATTTGTCTTGGTTTCTATCCATTTAGCTCTTTTGGGCTCTATTTGGCTCTATTCGGCAATGTTCGACTCTACTCTACTCTTCTATACTCTGCTCTTCTCGACCCTATTCTTTCAGTTCTGTTCTCTTCTGTTCTCTTCTGTTCTACTGCACTCTATTCTACCCTACCCTACCCTAACTTAGCCTACTGTAATCTGTTCTATGCTATTCGACACACTTGAATGGGATTCGACCTGATTCGGGTCATGTCGGCTCGATTCATCTCCTTTCTGCTCCATTAAACTCGATTCGGTTCTATTCGGCTCTTTTCCACTCTATTCGGCTCTTTTTGGCAGTATTCGACTCTATTTGACTCTAGTCTACTCGATTCTTTCTGTTCTGTTCTATTCTACTCTATTCTATTCTTCTCTACCCTACCCTAACCTTACCTTCCCCACACTAATCTATTTGATTCGATTCGACACATTTCAAACGACTCGACAGGATTCATCTCGATTCACCTTGAATTTGGTCAATTCGGCTGTATTCAGCTCTGTTTGGCTCTTTTCGGCTCTCTTCAACTCGATTTGACTCTATTCTACTGGACCCGACTCTACTTAATTCTATTCTCTTCTTTCTATTGTGTTCTGTTGTGTTGTAGTCTAGCCTCTCCTGCCGTACCCTCCTCTACTCTAATCTATTCGATTCAACGCATTTCCACGCGATTCCATGTGATTAGGCTTGAATCGGCTCGATTTAGCTCTATTTGGCTTGAATTGGGTCAATTCGTCTCGATTCTGCTCAATTCAGCATAATTAGGCTCGAGTGAACCTTATTCAGCCCTGTTCAGCTCTACTCAACCCTTTCTACTTTATTTGTCTCTATTTGGCTCCATTCAACTCCCTTCCACACCATTCTACTCTTTTCTACTCTATTCTATTCTGTTCTACCCTACCCTACTCTAATCTATTCTATTCGATTCTATTCATCATGATTTGTCTCCTTTCCTCTCCATTCGAATCGATTCGGCTTGAATTGGATCTATTCATCTATATTCTGCACTACCCGACTCTGACTATTCCACTCTACTCAACTCTACTCCATTCTACTCTTGGTATTCTCTTCTGTTCTACTCTATTCTAGTCTTCTGTGCCCTTCCCTACTGAATCCCAGTCTAACCTACACTACTCTAATCTATTCAATTTAATTCGATTCCATTCAGTTTGACACCATTCGACCCGATTTGAGACAATTCGACGGGATTCGGTGAGATTCCGCGAGATTTGATGCGTTTTGGTGGGATTGGATGGAATTCAACGAGATCCGGTGCAATAGGATGCAATTAAGTGTGTTTTGGCTCGATTTTGCTGGGTTCAGTTTGTCTCTATTTGGCTCGTTTCAGCTCCACTAGGCTCCATTCATCCCGAATCTGGTCGACTCGACTCGATTCGGCTCATTTTGGCCATATGTGGTCCTATTCAGCGTTATTCGGCTCTATTCAACTCTTTTCTACTCTCTTCATCTGTGTTCGAATCCATTTGACTCCATTCCACACCATTCTATTCCATTCTACACTACTGTATTCTACAAAACCCTCCCCCACCCTAGCCTATCCTAATCTAGTCTGCTCTTTTCTAGTCTCCTTTTCTATTTTCTCTATTCCATCCTATGCTACTCTACCATACGCTACACTAAGCTAACCTACCCTGACCTATGCTGTTCTATTCTATTTCCTTCTATTTTCTCTCTTCCACCGTATGCTTCCCTACCCTATGCTACCCCACCGTACCATACTCTACTACTTAGGGTTACTCAATAAGGGTCCTAATTAAGGGGAGTAGTTCGGGCAAGGGTACTCCTTAAGGCAAGTGTACTAGTTCAGGCTACTAGTTAAGGCCAGGCTACTAGTTAAGGCCAGGCTACTAGTTAAGGCATGGGTACTTGTTGAGGGTACTGGTTAAGGCAAGGGTACCAGTTCAGGCTGCTTGTTAAGGACATACTACTAGTGAAGGCAAGGGTACTAGTGAAGACTACTGGTTAAGGCAAGGGTACTTGTTAGGACTACTAGTTAAGGCAAGGGTACTAGATTAGGCTAAGAGTTCAGGCAAGGGTACTGGTTCAGATTACTGACTTAGGGTACTATTCAAGACTAGTTGTCTAGGCTACTGCTCTATGCCACTAGTCTAGCTGACTAGTCCAGCTTACTAGTCTAGGCTTCTACTCTAGCCTTCTCTTGTCTACTCTAATGTAGTCTACTTGCATCTACCCTAGTCTTCCTATCATAAACTACCCTACCCTAACCTATTCTAATCTATTCCATTTGATTCGATTCAAAGCATTTCGATGCGACCGGACACCATCACGCTTGAGTCAGCTCGATTCCGCAACATCAGCTCGATTCAGCTCGATTTGGCTCGAATCGCTTCAATTCAGCTCGTTTCCACACGGTTCAGCCTTATTCGGCCCTATTTGGCTCGATTCGACTCTTTTCTACTCTACTTGTCTCTGTTCGACTCCATTTGACTCCACTCTTCTCCATTCTACGCTATTCTACTCTATTCTGTTCTACTCTACCCTACGATACTCTAATCTATTCGATTGGATGCGATTCGAAGCAATTCGGTGTGATTCATCTCGTTTTGTTTCCATTAGACTCGATTCGGCCAGAATTGGCTCTATTCAGCTATATCCTGCACTCTTTGACTCTATTTGACTCAATTCTACTCTGCTCTACTCTTGTCTGCTTTACTCTCTCTACTCTACCCTACTGTACTATATTCTATTCTGTACTATTCTGTTCTATTCTACCCACCCGCCCCTCCCCTACCCTTCCCTAATCTATTTGATTAGATTCGATGTGATGTATTTCCACGCGATTTGACGCGATTAGGCTTGAATCAGCTCGATTCAGTTCGAATCGGCTCTATTCGGCTCGACTTGGCTCCATTTCACTCCATTCGGCTCGATTAGGCCCGAATTCCATCGATTCTGCTGGATTGTGCTCAATTAGGCCTTATTTGGGCCTATTCGGCCCTATTCTGCTCTATTAGACTCTTTTGTACTCTATTCCTATCTATCCGTCTCTATTGGACTCCGTTCAACTCCATTCCTCACTATTTTCCTCGATTCTATTCTACCCTTCCCTACCCTAATCTCTTCTAATCGATTCGATTTGATTTGACGCTATTCGAAGCAACCGGACGTGATTCGTCTCGTTTTGTCTCCACTCGGCTCAATTCGGCTATGTTCTCTCTCTTTGACTCTATTCTATTCTGTTGTATTCTTTCTGTTCTGTTCTATTCTCTCCTATTCTGTTGTACTCTATTCTATTCTACCCTACCCGACCCAACGGCACCCCACCCGAACCTACCCTACTTTAATCTATTGGATTCAATTCGATTCCGTGCAACGCGATTTGATAGGACATGACTGGATTCGGCAAATCTGAAGGGATCTGATGAGATTCCATGCGACTCGACGTGATTCAGTAGGATTCTCTGAGGTTTGACGCAATTCGAAGTTATTTGACATGATTCGATGGAATTCGACACGATATGAAGCGATTTGACCTTGTTTGATTCAAAACGATGTGACTCGACTCGATTCGACCTGATTCGATTTGACGCTGTTCGGTGACAGTCAGTGCGATTCTGCTTGATTCCGCTCGATTAGGTGTGGTTCGGCAGTATACAGCTCTTTTCGGCTGTATTCAGCTCCATTCGTCTGTATTCAGCTTATTCGGCTCTATTCGACTGTATTCGACTCTACTCTTTTCCACTCTATTCTACTCGATTCTATTCCTTCTATTCTGTTCTAATCTCTTCTATTCCACTCTACTCTGTTCTAGTCTACCCTCCTCTCCCCTCCCCTCCCCTTCTCTAATCTATACGTCTCGATTGGATTTGACGCGTTGAACGCGATTCGAGGCGATGAAGCTTGAATCGGCTCGATTCGGCTCGATTTGGCTCTATTAGGCTCAGTTAGGCTCCATTCAGCTTGTTTTGGCTTGAATCGCTTCGAATCTGCTCGATTTGGCCTTCTTCGGCCCTATTCTGCTCTATTCGACTCTTTTCGACTCTCTTCGTTTCTACTTGACTCCATTCTACTCCATTCTATTCATTCCACACTATTCTACACTATTCTACTCTATTCTGCTCTACCCTACCCAACACCACTCTAATTTACTCTACTTGCTTCTACACGATTCCTCTCATTTTGTCTGCATTTGGCTCTATTCAGCTCTATTCTACTCTTCTCTACTCTATTGTATTGTTTCTACTCTGTTCTGTACTATTCTACTCTATTCTACTCTACCCTATGCTACCCAACTCTAAGGTATTGTAATCCACTTGATTGGATTTGATTCAACCCATTTCGACGCGATTCGGCTCGATTTGGCTCTGTTCAAATCTATTCTACTCTACTCTATTCCCCTCTACTCTACTCTAGCCTACTCTTTTCTGTATTCGTTCTGTGTTGTTCTGTTCTATTTTGTTGTGTTCTGTTCTGTTTTATTCTATTCTACTCTATTCTACCCTACTCTAGCCTACCCAAACCTCCCCTACTCTAGTCTATTCAATTGAATTCGAGAAATTTTGACGCGACTAGGGGCCGAATCGGTGTGATTCATGTCCATTCGGCTCCATTTGTCTCGAATAGTGTCGATTCAGCTCGATTAGGCTCGATTTGGCTCCATTAGGCTCGATTCACTGGATTCGGCTCGATTTCGCTCAATTCAGCTCGATTTGGCCCTCTTTGGCCCTATTCGGCTCTATTCAGCTCTTTTCTACTCTACTCGATTCCATTGCACACCATTCTACTCCATTCTACGCTACTCTACTATACCCTACTGTAATTGATTCGATGGGATTCCATGCCATTCGACGCGATTTGTCTCGTTTCGTCTCCATTCAGCTTGATTCGACTCTGTTCTACTCTACTCTATTCTACTCTACACTATTCTGCTCTGCTCTACCCTTTTCTACTCTATTCTATTGTATCCTTTCCATTCTCTTCTACTGTGTTCAAGTCTACTCTATTCCATCCTACCCTAATCTAATCTATTCTACTGGATTCGATTCCACGCATCTCGATGCGATTCGGCTCAGATTGGCTCCTTTCCACTCCATTCATCCCCAATCGGCTCAAATCGGTTCGATTCAGCTCTAATCGGCTCCATTCGGCTCTAGTCAGCTCGAATAGACTCTATGCAGCTCTATTCGGCTCTATTAGACTCTACTGAACTCTATTATCTCTTTTCGACTCCATGCTACACCATTCTACTCCATCCTAAACTATTCTCTACTGTATTGTATTGTACTCTACCCTACTCTAGTCTATTCTAATTGATTGGATTGGATTGGATTGGAATTGATCAGATTCAGTGCAATTCGACGGGATTCGACGCGATACGGCACGATTCCACGGGATTCGGCGTGATTTGTCTTGGTTTCTATCCATTTAGCTCTTTTGGGCTCTATTTGGCTCTATTCGGCAATGTTCGACTCTACTCTACTCTTCTATACTCTGCTCTTCTCGACCCTATTCTTTCAGTTCTGTTCTCTTCTGTTCTGTTCTGTTCTACTGCACTCTATTCTACCCTACCCTACCCTAACTTAGCCTACTGTAATCTGTTCTATGCTATTCGACACACTTGAATGGGATTCGACCTGATTCGGGTCATGTCGGCTCGATTCATCTCCTTTCTGCTCCATTAAACTCGATTCGGTTCTATTCGGCTCTTTTCCACTCTATTCGGCTCTTTTTGGCAGTATTCGACTCTATTTGACTCTAGTCTACTCGATTCTTTCTGTTCTGTTCTATTCTACTCTATTCTATTCTTCTCTACCCTACCCTAACCTTACCTTCCCCACACTAATCTATTTGATTCGATTCGACACATTTCAAACGACTCGACAGGATTCATCTCGATTCACCTTGAATTTGGTCAATTCGGCTGTATTCAGCTCTGTTTGGCTCTTTTCGGCTCTCTTCAACTCGATTTGACTCTATTCTACTGGACCCGACTCTACTTAATTCTATTCTCTTCTTTCTATTGTGTTCTGTTGTGTTGTAGTCTAGCCTCTCCTGCCGTACCCTCCTCTACTCTAATCTATTCGATTCAACGCATTTCGACGCGATTCCATGTGATTAGGCTTGAATCGGCTCGATTTAGCTCTATTTGGCTTGAATTGGGTCAATTCGTCTCGATTCTGCTCAATTCAGCATAATTAGGCTCGAGTGAACGTTATTCAGCCCTGTTCAGCTCTACTCAACCCTTTCTACTTTATTTGTCTCTATTTGGCTCCATTCAACTCCCTTCCACACCATTCTACTCTTTTCTACTCTATTCTATTCTGTTCTACCCTACCCTACTCTAATCTATTCTAATCGATTCGATTCATCACGATTTGTCTCCTTTCCTCTCCATTCGAATCGATTCGGCTTGAATTGGATCTATTCATCTATATTCTGCACTACCGGACTCTGACTATTCCACTCTACTCAACTCTACTCCATTCTACTCTTGGTATTCTCTTCTGTTCTACTCTATTCTAGTCTTCTGTGCCCTTCCCTACTGAATCCCAGTCTAACCTACACTACTCTAATCTATTCAATTTAATTCGATTCCATTCAGTTTGACACCATTCGACCCGATTTGAGACAATTCGACGGGATTCGGTGAGATTCCGCGAGATTTGATGCGTTTTGGTGGGATTGGATGGAATTCAACGAGATCCGGTGCAATAGGATGCAATTAAGTGTGTTTTGGCTTGATTTTGCTGGGTTCAGTTTGTCTCTATTTGGCTCGTTTCAGCTCCACTAGGCTCCATTCATCCCGAACCTGGTCGACTCGACTCGATTCGGCTCATTTTGGCCATATGTGGTCCTATTCAGCATTATTCGGCTCTATTCAACTCTCTTCATCTGTGTTCGAATCCATTTGACTCCATTCCACACCATTCTATTCCATTCTACACTACTGTATTCTACAAAACCCTCCCCCACCCTAGCCTATCCTAATCTAGTCTGCTCTTTTCTAGTCTCCTTTTCTATTTTCTCTATTCCATCCTATGCTACTCTACCATACCCTACACTAAGCTAACCTACCCTGACCTATGCTGTTCTATTCTATTTCCTTCTATTTTCTCTCTTCCACCGTATGCTTCCCTACCCTATGCTACCCCACCGTACCATACTCTACTACTTAGGGTTACTCAATAAGGGTCCTAATTAAGGGGAGTAGTTCGGGCAAGGGTACTCCTTAAGGCAAGTGTACTAGTTCAGGCTACTAGTTAAGGCCAGGCTACTAGTTAAGGCCAGGCTACTAGTTAAGGCATGGGTACTTGTTGAGGGTACTGGTTAAGGCAAGGGTGCCAGTTCAGGCTGCTTGTTAAGGACATACTACTAGTGAAGGCAAGGGTACTAGTGAAGACTCCTGGTTAAGGCAAGGGTACTTGTTAGGACTACTAGTTAAGGCAAGGGTACTAGATTAGGCTAAGAGTTCAGGCAAGGGTACTCGTTCAGATTACTGACTTAGGGTACTATTCAAGACTAGTTGTCTAGGCTACTGCTCTATGCCACTAGTCTAGCTGACCAGTCCAGCTTACTAGTCTAGGCTTCTACTCTAGCCTTCTCTTGTCTACTCTAATGTAGTCTACTTGCATCTACCCTAGTCTTCCTATCATGAACTACCCTACCCTAACCTATTCTAATCGATTCCATTTGATTCGATTCAAAGCATTTCCATGCGACCGGACACCATCACGCTTGAGTCGGCTCGATTCCGCAACATCAGCTCGATTCAGCTCGATTTGGCTCGAATCGCTTCAATTCAGCTCGTTTCCACACGGTTCAGCCTTATTCGGCCCTATTTGGCTCGATTCGACTCTTTTCTACTCTATTTGTCTCTGTTCGACTCCATTTGACTCCACTCTTCTCCATTCTACGCTATTCTACTCTATTCTGTTCTACTCTACCCTACGATACTCTAATCTATTCGATTGGATGCGATTCGAAGCAATTCGGTGTGATTCATCTCGTTTTGTTTCCATTAGACTCGATTCGGCCAGAATTGGCTCTATTCAGCTATATCCTGCACTCTTTGACTCTATTTGACTCAATTCTACTCTGCTCTACTCTTGTCTGCTTTACTCTCTCTACTCTACCCTACTGTACTATATTCTATTCTGTACTATTCTGTTCTGTTCTACCCACCCGCCCCTCCCCTACCCTTCCCTAATCTATTTGATTAGATTCGATGTGATGTATTTCCACGCGATTTGACGCGATTAGGCTTGAATCAGCTCGATTCAGTTCGAATCGGCTCTATTCGGCTCGACTTGGCTCCATTTCACTCCATTCGGCTCGATTAGGCTCGAATTCCATCGATTCTGCTGGATTCTGCTCAATTAGGCCTTATTTGGGCCTATTCGGCCCTATTCTGCTCTATTAGACTCTTTTGTACTCTATTCCTATCTATCCGTCTCTATTGGACTCCGTTCAACTCCATTCCTCACTATTTTCCTCGATTCTATTCTACCCTTCCCTACCCTAATCTCTTCTAATCGATTCGATTTGATTTGACGTGATAAGAAGCAACCGGACGTGATTCGTCTCGTTTTGTCTCCACTCGGCTCAATTCGGCTATGTTCTCTCTCTTTGACTCTATTCTATTCTGTTGTATTCTTTCTGTTCTGTTCTATTCTCTCCTATTCTGTTGTACTCTAGTCTATTCTACCCTACCCGACCCAACGGCACCCCACCCGAACCTAGCCTACTTTAATCTATTGGATTCAATTCGATTCCGTGCAACGCGATTTGATAGGACTTGACTGGATTCGGCAAATCTGAAGGGATCTGATGAGATTCCATGCGACTCGACGTGATTCAGTAGGATTCTCTGAGGTTTGACGCAATTCGAAGTTATTCGACGTGATTCGATACGATATGAAGCGATTTGACCTTGTTTGATTCAAAACGATGTGACTCGACTCGATTCGACCTGATTCGATTCGACGCTGTTCGGTGACAGTCAGTGCGATTCTGCTTGATTCCGCTCGATTAGGTGTGATTCGGCAGTATACAGCTCTTTTCGGCTGTATTCAGCTCCATTCGTCTCTATTCAGCTTATTCGGCTCTATTCGACTGTATTCAACTCTACTCTTTTCCACTCTATTCTACTCGATTCTATTCCTTCTATTCTGTTCTAATCTCTTCTATTCCACTCTACTCTGTTCTATTCTCCCCTCTCCTCCCCTCCCCTTCTCTAATCTATACGTCTCGATTGGATTTGACGCGTTGAACGTGATTCGAGGCGATGAAGCTTGAATCGGCTCGATTCGGCTCGATTTGGCTCTATTCGGCTCCGTTAGGCTCCATTCAGCTTGTTTTGGCTTGAATCGCTTCGAATCTGCTCGATTTGGCCTTCTTCGGCCCTATTCTGCTCTATTCGACTCTTTTCGACTCTCTTCGTTTCTACTTGACTCCATTCTACTCCATTCTATTCATTCCACACTATTCTACACTATTCTACTCTGTTCTGCTCTACCCTACCCAACACCACTCTAATTTACTCTACTTGCTTCTACACGATTCCTCTCATTTTGTCTGCATTTGGCTCTATTCAGCTCTATTCTACTCTTCTCTACTCTAGTGTATTGTTTCTACTCTGTTCTGTACTATTCTACTCTATTCTACCCTACCCTATGCTACCCAACTCTAAGGTATTGTAATCCACTTGATTGGATTTGATTCAACCCATTTCGACGTGATTCGGCTCGATTTGGCTCTGTTCAAATCTATTCTACTCTACTCTATTCCCCTCTACTCTACTCTAGCCTACTCTTTTCTGTATTCGTTCTGTGTTGTTCTGTTCTATTTTGTTGTGTTCTGTTCTGTTTTATGCTATTCTACTCTATTCTACCCTACTCTAGCCTACCCGAACCTCCCCTACTCTAGTCTATTCAATTGAATTCGAGAAATTTTGACGCGACTAGGGGCCGAATCGGTGTGATTCATGTCCATTCGGCTCCATTTGTCTCGAATAGTGTCGATTCAGCTCGATTAGGCTCGATTTGGCTCCATTAGGCTCGATTCACTGGATTCGGCTCGATTTCGCTCAATTCAGCTCGATTTGGCCCTCTTTGGCCCTATTCGGCTCTATTCAGCTCTTTTCTACTCTACTCGATTCCATTGCACACCATTCTACTCCATTCTACGCTCTTCTACTATACCCAACTGTAATTGATTCGATGGGATTCGACGCCATTCGACGCGATTTGTCTCGTTTCGTCTCCATTCAGCTTGATTCGACTCTGTTCTACTCTACTCTATTCTACTCTACACTATTCTGCTCTGCTCTACCCTTTTCTACTCTATTCTATTGTATCCTTTCCATTCTCTTCTACTGTGTTCAAGTCTACTCTATTCCATCCTACCCTAATCTAATCTATTCTACTGGATTCGATTCCACGCATCTCGATGCGATTCGGCTCAGATTGGCTCCTTTCCACTCCATTCATCCCCAATCGGCTCAAATCGGTTCGATTCAGCTCTAATCGGCTCCATTCGGCTCTAGTCAGCTCGAATAGACTCTATGCAGCTCTATTCGGCTCTATTAGACTCTACTCAACTCTATTATCTCTTTTCGACTCCATGCTACACCATTCTACTCCATCCTAAACTATTCTCTACTGTATTGTATTGTACTCTACCCTACTCTAGTCTATTCTAATTGATTGGATTGGATTGGATTGGAATTGATCAGATTCAGTGCAATTCGACGGGATTCGACGCGACACGGCACGATTCCACGGGATTCGGCGTGATTCGTCTTGGTTTCTATCCATTTAGCTCTTTTGGGCTCTATTTGGCTCTATTCGGCAATGTTCGACTCTACTCTACTCTACTCTTCTATACTCTGCTCTTCTCGACCCTATTCTTTCAGTTCTTTTCTCTTCTGTTCTACTGCACTTTATTCTACCCTACCCTACCCTAACTTAGCCTACTGTAATCTGTTCTATGCTATTCGACACACTTGAATGGGATTCGACCTGATTCGGGTCATGTCGGCTCGATTCATCTCCTTTCTGCTCCATTAAACTCGATTCGGTTCTATTCGGCTCTTTTCCACTCTATTCGGCTCTTTTTGGCAGTATTCGACTCTATTTGACTCTAGTCTACTCGATTCTTTCTGTTCTGTTCTATTCTACTCTATTCTATTCTTCTCTACCCTACCGTAACCTTACCTTCCCCACACTAATCTATTTGATTCGATTCGACACATTTCAAACGACTCGACAGGATTCATCTCGATTCACCTTGAATTTGGTCAATTCGGCTGTATTCAGCTCTGTTTGGCTCTTTTCGGCTCTCTTCAACTCGATTTGACTCTATTCTACTGGACCCGACTCTACTTAATTCTATTCTCTTCTTTCTATTGTGTTCTGTTGTGTTGTAGTCTAGCCTCTCCTGCCGTACCCTCCTCTACTCTAATCTATTCGATTCAACGCATTTCCACGCGATTCCATGTGATTAGGCTTGAATCGGCTCGATTTAGCTCTATTTGGCTTGAATTGGGTCAATTCGTCTCGATTCTGCTCAATTCAGCATAATTAGGCTCGAGTGAACCTTATTCAGCCCTGTTCAGCTCTACTCAACCCTTTCTACTTTATTTGTCTCTATTTGGCTCCATTCAACTCCCTTCCACACCATTCTACTCTTTTCTACTCTATTCTATTCTGTTCTACCCTACCCTACTCTAATCTATTCTAATCGATTCGATTCATCACGATTTGTCTCCTTTCCTCTCCATTCGAATCGATTCGGCTTGAATTGGATCTATTCATCTATATTCTGCACTACCCGACTCTGACTATTCCACTCTACTCAACGCTACTCCATTCTACTCTTGGTATTCTCTTCTGTTCTACTCTATTCTAGTCTTCTGTGCCCTTCCCTACTGAATCCCAGTCTAACCTACACTACTCTAATCTATTCAATTTAATTCGATTCCATTCAGTTTGACACCATTCGACCCGATTTGAGACAATTCGACGGGATTCGGTGAGATTCCGCGAGATTTGATGCGTTTTGGTGGGATTGGATGGAATTCAACGAGATCCGGTGCAATAGGATGCAATTAAGTGTGTTTTGGCTTGATTTTGCTGGGTTCAGTTTGTCTCTATTTGGCTCGTTTCAGCTCCACTAGGCTCCATTCATCCCGAACCTGGTCGACTCGACTCGATTCGGCTCATTTTGGCCATATGTGGTCCTATTCAGCGTTATTCGGCTCTATTCAACTCTCTTCATCTGTGTTCGAATCCATTTGACTCCATTCCACACCATTCTATTCCATTCTACACTACTGTATTCTACAAAACCCTCCCCCACCCTAGCCTATCCTAATCTAGTCTGCTCTTTTCTAGTCTCCTTTTCTATTTTCTCTATTCCATCCTATGCTACTCTACCATACCCTACACTAAGCTAACCTACCCTGACCTATGCTGTTCTATTCTATTTCCTTCTATTTTCTCTCTTCCACCGTATGCTTCCCTACCCTATGCTACCCCACCGTACCATACTCTACTACTTAGGGTTACTCAATAAGGGTCCTAATTAAGGGGAGTAGTTCGGGCAAGGGTACTCCTTAAGGCAAGTGTACTAGTTCAGGCTACTAGTTAAGGCCAGGCTACTAGTTAAGGCCAGGCTACTAGTTAAGGCATGGGTACTTGTTGAGGGTACTGGTTAAGGCAAGGGTGCCAGTTCAGGCTGCTTGTTAAGGACATACTACTAGTGAAGGCAAGGGTACTAGTGAAGACTCCTGGTTAAGGCAAGGGTACTTGTTAGGACTACTAGTTAAGGCAAGGGTACTAGATTAGGCTAAGAGTTCAGGCAAGGGTACTCGTTCAGATTACTGACTTAGGGTACTATTCAAGACTAGTTGTCTAGGCTACTGCTCTATGCCACTAGTCTAGCTGACCAGTCCAGCTTACTAGTCTAGGCTTCTACTCTAGCCTTCTCTTGTCTACTCTAATGTAGTCTACTTGCATCTACCCTAGTCTTCCTATCATGAACTACCCTACCCTAACCTATTCTAATCGATTCCATTTGATTCGATTCAAAGCATTTCCATGCGACCGGACACCATCACGCTTGAGTCGGCTCGATTCCGCAACATCAGCTCGATTCAGCTCGATTTGGCTCGAATCGCTTCAATTCAGCTCGTTTCCACACGGTTCAGCCTTATTCGGCCCTATTTGGCTCGATTCGACTCTTTTCTACTCTATTTGTCTCTGTTCGACTCCATTTGACTCCACTCTTCTCCATTCTACGCTATTCTACTCTATTCTGTTCTACTCTACCCTACGATACTCTAATCTATTCGATTGGATGCGATTCGAAGCAATTCGGTGTGATTCATCTCGTTTTGTTTCCATTAGACTCGATTCGGCCAGAATTGGCTCTATTCAGCTATATCCTGCACTCTTTGACTCTATTTGACTCAATTCTACTCTGCTCTACTCTTGTCTGCTTTACTCTCTCTACTCTACCCTACTGTACTATATTCTATTCTGTACTATTCTGTTCTGTTCTACCCACCCGCCCCTCCCCTACCCTTCCCTAATCTATTTGATTAGATTCGATGTGATGTATTTCCACGCGATTTGACGCGATTAGGCTTGAATCAGCTCGATTCAGTTCGAATCGGCTCTATTCGGCTCGACTTGGCTCCATTTCACTCCATTCGGCTCGATTAGGCTCGAATTCCATCGATTCTGCTGGATTCTGCTCAATTAGGCCTTATTTGGGCCTATTCGGCCCTATTCTGCTCTATTAGACTCTTTTGTACTCTATTCCTATCTATCCGTCTCTATTGGACTCCGTTCAACTCCATTCCTCACTATTTTCCTCGATTCTATTCTACCCTTCCCTACCCTAATCTCTTCTAATCGATTCGATTTGATTTGACGCGATTCGAAGCAACCGGACGTGATTCGTCTCGTTTTGTCTCCACTCGGCTCAATTCGGCTATGTTCTCTCTCTTTGACTCTATTCTATTCTGTTGTATTCTTTCTGTTCTGTTCTATTCTCTCCTATTCTGTTGTACTCTAGTCTATTCTACCCTACCCGACCCAACGGCACCCCACCCGAACCTAGCCTACTTTAATCTATTGGATTCAATTCGATTCCGTGCAACGCGATTTGATAGGACTTGACTGGATTCGGCAAATCTGAAGGGATCTGATGAGATTCCATGCGACTCGACGTGATTCAGTAGGATTCTCTGAGGTTTGACGCAATTCGAAGTTATTTGACGTGATTCGATGGAATTCGACACGATATGAAGCGATTTGACCTTGTTTGATTCAAAACGATGTGACTCGACTCGATTCGACCTGATTCGATTCGACGCTGTTCGGTGACAGTCAGTGCGATTCTGCTTGATTCCGCTCGATTAGGTGTGATTCGGCAGTATACAGCTCTTTTCGGCTGTATTCAGCTCCATTCGTCTCTATTCAGCCTATTCGGCTCTATTCGACTGTATTCGACTCTACTCTTTTCCACTCTATTCTACTCGATTCTATTCCTTCTATTCTGTTCTAATCTCTTCTATTCCACTCTACTCTGTTCTATTCTCCCCTCTCCTCCCCTCCCCTTCTCTAATCTATACGTCTCGATTGGATTTGACGCGTTGAACGTGATTCGAGGCGATGAAGCTTGAATCGGCTCGATTCGGCTCGATTTGGCTCTATTCGGCTCAGTTAGGCTCCATTCAGCTTGTTTTGGCTTGAATCGCTTCGAATCTGCTCGATTTGGCCTTCTTCGGCCCTATTCTGCTCTATTCGACTCTTTTCGACTCTCTTCGTTTCTACTTGACTCCATTCTACTCCATTCTATTCATTCCACACTATTCTACACTATTCTACTCTATTCTGCTCTACCCTACCCAACACCACTCTAATTTACTCTACTTGCTTCTACACGATTCCTCTCATTTTGTCTGCATTTGGCTCTATTCAGCTCTATTCTACTCTTCTCTACTCTAGTGTATTGTTTCTACTCTGTTCTGTACTATTCTACTCTATTCTACCCTACCCTATGCTACCCAACTCTAAGGTATTGTAATCCACTTGATTGGATTTGATTCAACCCATTTCGACGTGATTCGGCTCGATTTGGCTCTGTTCAAATCTATTCTACTCTACTCTATTCCCCTCTACTCTACTCTAGCCTACTCTTTTCTGTATTCGTTCTGTGTTGTTCTGTTCTATTTTGTTGTGTTCTGTTCTGTTTTATTCTATTCTACTCTATTCTACCCTACTCTAGCCTACCCGAACCTCCCCTACTCTAGTCTATTCAATTGAATTCGAGAAATTTTGACGCGACTAGGGGCCGAATCGGTGTGATTCATGTCCATTCGGCTCCATTTGTCTCGAATAGTGTCGATTCAGCTCGATTAGGCTCGATTTGGCTCCATTAGGCTCGATTCACTGGATTCGGCTCGATTTCGCTCAATTCAGCTCCATTTGGCCCTCTTTGGCCCTATTCGGCTCTATTCAGCTCTTTTCTACTCTACTCGATTCCATTGCACACCATTCTACTCCATTCTACGCTATTCTACTATACCCTACTGTAATTGATTCGATGGGATTCCATGCCATTCGACGCGATTTGTCTCGTTTCGTCTCCATTCAGCGTGATTCGACTCTGTTCTACTCTACTCTATTCTACTCTACACTATTCTGCTCTGCTCTACCCTTTTCTACTCTATTCTATTGTATCCTTTCCATTCTCTTCTACTGTGTTCAAGTCTACTCTATTCCATCCTACCCTAATCTAATCTATTCTACTGGATTCGATTCCACGCATCTCGATGCGATTCGGCTCAAATTGGCTCCTTTCCACTCCATTCATCCCCAATCGGCTCAAATCGGTTCGATTCAGCTCTAATCGGCTCCATTCGGCTCTAGTCAGCTCGAATAGACTCTATGCAGCTCTATTCGGCTCTATTAGACTCTACTCAACTCTATTATCTCTTTTCGACTCCATGCTACACCATTCTACTCCATCCTAAACTATTCTCTACTGTATTGTATTGTACTCTACCCTACTCTAGTCTATTCTAATTGATTGGATTGGATTGGATTGGAATTGATCAGATTCAGTGCAATTCGACGGGATTCGACGCGATACGGCACGATTCCACGGGATTCGGCGTGATTTGTCTTGGTTTCTATCCATTTAGCTCTTTTGGGCTCTATTTGGCTCTATTCGGCAATGTTCGACTCTACTCTACTCTACTCTTCTATACTCTGCTCTTCTCGACCCTATTCTTTCACTTCTGTTCTCTTCTGTTCTCTTCTGTTCTACTGCACTCTATTCTACCCTACCCTACCCTACCCTAACTTAGCCTACTGTAATCTGTTCTATGCTATTCGACACACTTGAATGGGATTCGACCTGATTCGGGTCATATCGGCTCGATTCATCTCCTTTCTGCTCCATTAAACTCGATTCGGTTCTATTCGGCTCTTTTCCACTCTACTCGGCTCTTTTTGGCAGTAGTCGACTCTATTTGACTCTAGTCTACTCGATTCTTTCTGTTCTGTTCTATTCTACTCTATTCTATTCTTCTCTACCCTACCCTAACCTTACCTTCCCCACACTAATCTATTTGATTCGATTCGACACATTTCAAACGACTCGACATGATTCATCTCGATTCACCTTGAATTTGGTCAATTCGGCTGTATTCAGCTCTGTTTGGCTCTTTTCGGCTCTCTTCAACTCGATTTGACTCTATTCTACTGGACCCGACTCTACTTAATTCTATTCTCTTCTTTCTATTGTGTTCTGTTGTGTTGTAGTCTAGCCTCTCCTGCCGTACCCTCCTCTACTCTAATCTATTCGATTCAACGCATTTCCACGCGATTCCATGTGATTAGGCTTGAATCGGCTCGATTTAGCTCTATTTGGCTTGAATTGGGTCAATTCGTCTCGATTCTGCTCAATTCAGCATAATTAGGCTCGAGTGAACCTTATTCAGCCCTGTTCAGCTCTACTCAACCCTTTCTACTTTATTTGTCTCTATTTGGCTCCATTCAACTCCCTTCCACACCATTC
The DNA here is from genome assembly GCF_030014295.1 of Loxodonta africana. NCBI lineage: Eukaryota > Metazoa > Chordata > Mammalia > Proboscidea > Elephantidae > Loxodonta > Loxodonta africana. The sequence continues at coordinate 1,589,762 of NW_026975207.1, read as the reverse complement.
TACTCTTTTCTACTCTATTCTATTCTGTTCTACCCTACCCTACTCTAATCTATTCTAATGGATTCGATTCATCACGATTTGTCTCCTTTCCTCTCCATTCGAATCGATTCGGCTTGAATTGGATCTATTCATCTATATTCTGCACTACCCGACTCTGACTATTCCACTCTACTCAACTCTACTCCATTCTACTCTTGGTATTCTTTTCTGTTCTACTCTATTCTAGTCTTCTGTGCCCTTCCCTACTGAATCCCAGTCTAACCTACACTACTCTAATCTATTCAATTTAATTCGATTCCATTCAGTTTGACACCATTCGACCCGATTTGAGACAATTCGACGGGATTCGGTGAGATTCCGCGAGATTTGATGCGTTTTGGTGGGATTGGATGGAATTCAACGAGATCCGGTGCAATAGGATGCAATTAAGTGTGTTTTGGCTCGATTTTGCTGGGTTCAGTTTGTCTCTATTTGGCTCATTTCAGCTCCACTAGGCTCCATTCATCCCGAATCTGGTCGACTCGACTCGATTCGGCTCATTTTGGCCATATGTGGTCCTATTCAGCGTTATTCGGCTCTATTCAACTCTTTTCTACTCTCTTCATCTGTGTTCGAATCCATTTGACTCCATTCCACACCATTCTATTCCATTCTACACTACTGTATTCTACAAAACCCTCCCCCACCCTAGCCTATCCTAATCTAGTCTGCTCTTTTCTAGTCTCCTTTTCTATTTTCTCTATTCCATCCTATGCTACTCTACCATACCCTACACTAAGCTAACCTACCCTGACCTATGCTGTTCTATTCTATTTCCTTCTATTTTCTCTGTTCCACCGTATGCTTCCCTACCCTATGCTACCCCACCGTACCATACTCTACTACTTAGGGTTACTCAATAAGGGTCCTAATTAAGGGGAGTAGTTCGGGCAAGGGTACTCCTTAAGGCAAGTGTACTAGTTCAGGCTACTAGTTAAGGCCAGGCTACTAGTTAAGGCCAGGCTACTAGTTAAGGCATGGGTACTTGTTGAGGGTACTGGTTAAGGCAAGGGTACCAGTTCAGGCTGCTTGTTAAGGACATACTACTAGTGAAGGCAAGGGTACTAGTGAAGACTCCTGGTTAAGGCAAGGGTACTTGTTAGGACTACTAGTTAAGGCAAGGGTACTAGATTAGGCTAAGAGTTCAGGCAAGGGTACTCGTTCAGATTACTGACTTAGGGTACTATTCAAGACTAGTTGTCTAGGCTACTGCTCTATGCCACTAGTCTAGCTGACTAGTCCAGCTTACTAGTCTAGGCTTCTACTCTAGCCTTCTCTTGTCTACTCTAATGTAGTCTACTTGCATCTACCCTAGTCTTCCTATCATAAACTACCCTACCCTAACCTATTCTAATCGATTCCATTTGATTCGATTCAAAGCATTTCCATGCGACCGGACACCATCACGCTTGAGTCGGCTCGATTCCGCAACATCAGCTCGATTCAGCTCGATTTGGCTCGAATCGCTTCAATTCAGCTCGTTTCCACACGGTTCAGCCTTATTCGGCCCTATTTGGCTCGATTCGACTCTTTTCTACTCTATTTGTCTCTGTTCGACTCCATTTGACTCCACTCTTCTCCGTTCTACGCTATTCTACTCTATTCTGTTCTACTCTACCCTACGATACTCTAATCTATTCGATTGGATGCGATTCGAAGCAATTCGGTGTGATTCATCTCGTTTTGTTTCCATTTGACTCGATTCGGCCAGAATTGGCTCTATTCAGCTATATCCTGCACTCTTTGACTCTATTTGACTCAATTCTACTCTGCTCTACTCTTGTCTGCTTTACTCTCTCTACTCTACCCTACTGTACTAGATTCTATTCTGTACTATTCTGTTCTATTCTACCCACCCGCCCCTCCCCTACCCTTCCCTAATCTATTTGATTAGATTCGATGTGATGTATTTCCACGCGATTTGACGCGATTAGGCTTGAATCAGCTCGATTCAGTTCGAATCGGCTCTATTCGGCTCGACTTGGCTCCATTTCACTCCATTCGGCTCGATTAGGCCCGAATTCCATCGATTCTGCTGGATTGTGCTCAATTAGGCCTTATTTGGGCCTATTCGGCCCTATTCTGCTCTATTAGACTCTTTTGTACTCTATTCCTATCTATCCGTCTCTATTGGACTCCGTTCAACTCCATTCCTCACTATTTTCCTCGATTCTATTCTACCCTTCCCTACCCTAATCTCTTCTAATCGATTCGATTTGATTTGACGCGATTCGAAGCAACCGGACGTGATTCGTCTCGTTTTGTCTCCACTCGGCTCAATTCGGCTATGTTCTCTCTCTTTGACTCTATTCTATTCTGTTGTATTCTTTCTGTTCTGTTCTATTCTCTCCTATTCTGTTGTACTCTAGTCTATTCTACCCTACCCGACCCAACGGCACCCCACCCGAACCTAGCCTACTTTAATCTATTGGATTCAATTCGATTCCGTGCAAAGCGATTTGATAGGACTTGACTGGATTCGGCAAATCTGAAGGGATCTGATGAGATTCCATGCGACTCGACGTGATTCAGTAGGATTCTCTGCGGTTTGACGCAATTCGAAGTTATTTGACGTGATTCGATGGGATTCGACACGATATGAAGCGATTTGACCTTGTTTGATTCAAAACGATGTGACTCGACTCGATTCGACCTGATTCGATTCGACGCTGTTCGGTGACAGTCAGTGCGATTCTGCTTGATTCCGCTCGATTAGGTGTGATTCGGCAGTATACAGCTCTTTTCGGCTGTATTCAGCTCCATTCGTCTCTATTCAGCTTATTCGGCTCTATTCGACTGTATTCGACTCTACTCTTTTCCACTCTATTCTACTCGATTCTATTCCTTCTATTCTGTTCTAATCTCTTCTATTCCACTCTACTCTGTTCTATTCTCCCCTCTCCTCCCCTCCCCTTCTCTAATCTATACGTCTCGATCGGATTTGACGCGTTGAACGCGATTCGAGGCGATGAAGCTTGAATCGGCTCGATTCGGCTCTATTCGGCTCAGTTAGGCTCCATTCAGCTTGTTTTGGCTTGAATCGCTTCGAATCTGCTCGATTTGGCCTTCTTCGGCCCTATTCTGCTCTATTCGACTCTCTTCGTTTCTACTTGACTCCATTCTACTCCATTCTATTCATTCCACACTATTCTACACTATTCTACTCTATTCTGCTCTACCCTACCCAACACCACTCTAATTTACTCTACTTGCTTCTACACGATTCCTCTCATTTTGTCTGCATTTGGCTCTATTCAGCTCTATTCTACTCTTCTCTACTCTAGTGTATTGTTTCTACTCTGTTCTGTACTATTCTACTCTATTCTACCCTACCCTATGCTACCCAACTCTAAGGTATTGTAATCCACTTGATTGGATTTGATTCAACCCATTTCGACGTGATTCGGCTCGATTTGGCTCTGTTCAAATCTATTCTACTCTACTCTATTCCCCTCTACTCTACTCTAGCCTACTCTTTTCTGTATTCGTTCTGTGTTGTTCTGTTCTATTTTGTTGTGTTCTGTTCTGTTTTATTCTATTCTACTCTATTCTACCCTACTCTAGCCTACCCGAACCTCCCCTACTCTAGTCTATTCAATTGAATTCGAGAAATTTTGACGCGACTAGGGGCCGAATCGGTGTGATTCATGTCCATTCGGCTCCATTTGTCTCGAATAGTGTCGATTCAGCTCGATTAGGCTCGATTTGGCTCCATTAGGCTCGATTCACTGGATTCGGCTCGATTTCGCTCAATTCAGCTCGATTTGGCCCTCTTTGGCCCTATTCGGCTCTATTCAGCTCTTTTCTACTCTACTCGATTCCATTGCACACCATTCTACTCCATTCTACGCTATTCTACTATACCCTACTGTAATTGATTCGATGGGATTCCATGCCATTCGACGCGATTTGTCTCGTTTCGTCTCCATTCAGCGTGATTCGACTCTGTTCTACTCTACTCTATTCTACTCTACACTATTCTGCTCTGCTCTACCCTTTTCTACTCTATTCTATTGTATCCTTTCCATTCTCTTCTACTGTGTTCAAGTCTACTCTATTCCATCCTACCCTAATCTAATCTATTCTACTGGATTCGATTCCACGCATCTCGATGCGATTCGGCTCAAATTGGCTCCTTTCCACTCCATTCATCCCCAATCGGCTCAAATCGGTTCGATTCAGCTCTAATCGGCTCCATTCGGCTCTAGTCAGCTCGAATAGACTCTATGCAGCTCTATTCGGCTCTATTAGACTCTACTCAACTCTATTATCTCTTTTCGACTCCATGCTACACCATTCTACTCCATCCTAAACTATTCTCTACTGTATTGTATTGTACTCTACCCTACTCTAGTCTATTCTAATTGATTGGATTGGATTGGATTGGAATTGATCAGATTCAGTGCAATTCGACGGGATTCGACGCGATACGGCACGATTCCACGGGATTCGGCGTGATTTGTCTTGGTTTCTATCCATTTAGCTCTTTTGGGCTCTATTTGGCTCTATTCGGCAATGTTCGACTCTACTCTACTCTACTCTTCTATACTCTGCTCTTCTCGACCCTATTCTTTCACTTCTGTTCTCTTCTGTTCTCTTCTGTTCTACTGCACTCTATTCTACCCTACCCTACCCTACCCTAACTTAGCCTACTGTAATCTGTTCTATGCTATTCGACACACTTGAATGGGATTCGACCTGATTCGGGTCATATCGGCTCGATTCATCTCCTTTCTGCTCCATTAAACTCGATTCGGTTCTATTCGGCTCTTTTCCACTCTACTCGGCTCTTTTTGGCAGTAGTCGACTCTATTTGACTCTAGTCTACTCGATTCTTTCTGTTCTGTTCTATTCTACTCTATTCTATTCTTCTCTACCCTACCCTAACCTTACCTTCCCCACACTAATCTATTTGATTCGATTCGACACATTTCAAACGACTCGACATGATTCATCTCGATTCACCTTGAATTTGGTCAATTCGGCTGTATTCAGCTCTGTTTGGCTCTTTTCGGCTCTCTTCAACTCGATTTGACTCTATTCTACTGGACCCGACTCTACTTAATTCTATTCTCTTCTTTCTATTGTGTTCTGTTGTGTTGTAGTCTAGCCTCTCCTGCCGTACCCTCCTCTACTCTAATCTATTCGATTCAACGCATTTCCACGCGATTCCATGTGATTAGGCTTGAATCGGCTCGATTTAGCTCTATTTGGCTTGAATTGGGTCAATTCGTCTCGATTCTGCTCAATTCAGCATAATTAGGCTCGAGTGAACCTTATTCAGCCCTGTTCAGCTCTACTCAACCCTTTCTACTTTATTTGTCTCTATTTGGCTCCATTCAACTCCCTTCCACACCATTCTACTCTTTTCTACTCTATTCTATTCTGTTCTACCCTACCCTACTCTAATCTATTCTAATGGATTCGATTCATCACGATTTGTCTCCTTTCCTCTCCATTCGAATCGATTCGGCTTGAATTGGATCTATTCATCTATATTCTGCACTACCCGACTCTGACTATTCCACTCTACTCAACTCTACTCCATTCTACTCTTGGTATTCTTTTCTGTTCTACTCTATTCTAGTCTTCTGTGCCCTTCCCTACTGAATCCCAGTCTAACCTACACTACTCTAATCTATTCAATTTAATTCGATTCCATTCAGTTTGACACCATTCGACCCGATTTGAGACAATTCGACGGGATTCGGTGAGATTCCGCGAGATTTGATGCGTTTTGGTGGGATTGGATGGAATTCAACGAGATCCGGTGCAATAGGATGCAATTAAGTGTGTTTTGGCTCGATTTTGCTGGGTTCAGTTTGTCTCTATTTGGCTCATTTCAGCTCCACTAGGCTCCATTCATCCCGAATCTGGTCGACTCGACTCGATTCGGCTCATTTTGGCCATATGTGGTCCTATTCAGCGTTATTCGGCTCTATTCAACTCTTTTCTACTCTCTTCATCTGTGTTCGAATCCATTTGACTCCATTCCACACCATTCTATTCCATTCTACACTACTGTATTCTACAAAACCCTCCCCCACCCTAGCCTATCCTAATCTAGTCTGCTCTTTTCTAGTCTCCTTTTCTATTTTCTCTATTCCATCCTATGCTACTCTACCATACCCTACACTAAGCTAACCTACCCTGACCTATGCTGTTCTATTCTATTTCCTTCTATTTTCTCTGTTCCACCATATGCTTCCCTACCCTATGCTACCCCACCGTACCATACTCTACTACTTAGGGTTACTCAATAAGGGTCCTAATTAAGGGGAGTAGTTCGGGCAAGGGTACTCCTTAAGGCAAGTGTACTAGTTCAGGCTACTAGTTAAGGCCAGGCTACTAGTTAAGGCCAGGCTACTAGTTAAGGCATGGGTACTTGTTGAGGGTACTGGTTAAGGCAAGGGTACCAGTTCAGGCTGCTTGTTAAGGACATACTACTAGTGAAGGCAAGGGTACTAGTGAAGACTCCTGGTTAAGGCAAGGGTACTTGTTAGGACTACTAGTTAAGGCAAGGGTACTAGATTAGGCTAAGAGTTCAGGCAAGGGTACTCGTTCAGATTACTGACTTAGGGTACTATTCAAGACTAGTTGTCTAGGCTACTGCTCTATGCCACTAGTCTAGCTGACTAGTCCAGCTTACTAGTCTAGGCTTCTACTCTAGCCTTCTCTTGTCTACTCTAATGTAGTCTACTTGCATCTACCCTAGTCTTCCTATCATAAACTACCCTACCCTAACCTATTCTAATCGATTCCATTTGATTCGATTCAAAGCATTTCCATGCGACCGGACACCATCACGCTTGAGTCGGCTCGATTCCGCAACATCAGCTCGATTCAGCTCGATTTGGCTCGAATCGCTTCAATTCAGCTCGTTTCCACACGGTTCAGCCTTATTCGGCCCTATTTGGCTCGATTCGACTCTTTTCTACTCTATTTGTCTCTGTTCGACTCCATTTGACTCCACTCTTCTCCGTTCTACGCTATTCTACTCTATTCTGTTCTACTCTACCCTACGATACTCTAATCTATTCGATTGGATGCGATTCGAAGCAATTCGGTGTGATTCATCTCGTTTTGTTTCCATTTGACTCGATTCGGCCAGAATTGGCTCTATTCAGCTATATCCTGCACTCTTTGACTCTATTTGACTCAATTCTACTCTGCTCTACTCTTGTCTGCTTTACTCTCTCTACTCTACCCTACTGTACTAGATTCTATTCTGTACTATTCTGTTCTATTCTACCCACTCGCCCCTCCCCTACCCTTCCCTAATCTATTTGATTAGATTCGATGTGATGTATTTCCACGCGATTTGACGCGATTAGGCTTGAATCAGCTCGATTCAGTTCGAATCGGCTCTATTCGGCTCGACTTGGCTCCATTTCACTCCATTCGGCTCGATTAGGCCCGAATTCCATCGATTCTGCTGGATTGTGCTCAATTAGGCCTTATTTGGGCCTATTCGGCCCTATTCTGCTCTATTAGACTCTTTTGTACTCTATTCCTATCTATCCGTCTCTATTGGACTCCGTTCAACTCCATTCCTCACTATTTTCCTCGATTCTATTCTACCCTTCCCTACCCTAATCTCTTCTAATCGATTCGATTTGATTTGACGCGATTCGAAGCAACCGGACGTGATTCGTCTCGTTTTGTCTCCACTCGGCTCAATTCGGCTATGTTCTCTCTCTTTGACTCTATTCTATTCTGTTGTATTCTTTCTGTTCTGTTCTATTCTCTCCTATTCTGTTGTACTCTAGTCTATTCTACCCTACCCGACCCAACGGCACCCCACCCGAACCTAGCCTACTTTAATCTATTGGATTCAATTCGATTCCGTGCAAAGCGATTTGATAGGACTTGACTGGATTCGGCAAATCTGAAGGGATCTGATGAGATTCCATGCGACTCGACGTGATTCAGTAGGATTCTCTGAGGTTTGACGCAATTCGAAGTTATTTGACGTGATTCGATGGGATTCGACACGATATGAAGCGATTTGACCTTGTTTGATTCAAAACGATGTGACTCGACTCGATTCGACCTGATTCGATTCGACGCTGTTCGGTGACAGTCAGTGCGATTCTGCTTGATTCCGCTCGATTAGGTGTGATTCGGCAGTATACAGCTCTTTTCGGCTGTATTCAGCTCCATTCGTCTCTATTCAGCTTATTCGGCTCTATTCGACTGTATTCGACTCTACTCTTTTCCACTCTATTCTACTCGATTCTATTCCTTCTATTCTGTTCTAATCTCTTCTATTCCACTCTACTCTGTTCTATTCTCCCCTCCCCTCCCCTCCCCTTCTCTAATCTATACGTCTCGATCGGATTTGACGCGTTGAACGCGATTCGAGGCGATGAAGCTTGAATCGGCTCGATTCGGCTCTATTCGGCTCAGTTAGGCTCCATTCAGCTTGTTTTGGCTTGAATCGCTTCGAATCTGCTCGATTTGGCCTTCTTCGGCCCTATTCTGCTCTATTCGACTCTTTTCGACTCTCTTCGTTTCTACTTGACTCCATTCTACTCCATTCTATTCATTCCACACTATTCTACACTATTCTACTCTATTCTGCTCTACCCTCCCAACACCACTCTAATTTACTCTACTTGCTTCTACACGATTCCTCTCATTTTGTCTGCATTTGGCTCTATTCAGCTCTATTCTACTCTTCTCTACTCTATTGTATTGTTTCTACTCTGTTCTGTACTATTCTACTCTATTCTACCCTACCCTATGCTACCCAACTCTAAGGTATTGTAATCCACTTGATTGGATTTGATTCAACCCATTTCGACGCGATTCGGCTCGATTTGGCTCTGTTCAAATCTATTCTACTCTATTCCCCTCTACTCTACTCTAGCCTACTCTTTTCTGTATTCGTTCTGTGTTGTTCTGTTCTATTTTGTTGTGTTCTGTTCTGTTTTATTCTATTCTACTCTATTCTACCCTACTCTAGCCTACCCGAACCTCCCCTACTCTAGTCTATTCAATTGAATTCGAGAAATTTTGACTCGACTAGGGGCCGAATCGGTGTGATTCATGTCCATTCGGCTCCATTTGTCTCGAATAGTGTCGATTCAGCTCGATTAGGCTCGATTTGGCTCCATTAGGCTCGATTCACTGGATTCGGCTCGATTTCGCTCAATTCAGCTCCATTTGGCCCTCTTTGGCCCTATTCGGCTCTATTTAGCTCTTTTCTACTCTACTCGATTCCATCGCACACCATTCTACTCCATTCTACGCTATTCTACTATACCCTACTGTAATTGATTCGATGGGATTCGACGCCATTCGACGCGATTTGTCTCGTTTCGTCTCCATTCAGCGTGATTCGACTCTGTTCTACTCTACTCTATTCTACTCTACACTATTCTGCTCTGCTCTACCCTTTTCTACTCTATTCTATTGTATCCTTTCCATTCTCTTCTACTGTGTTCAAGTCTACTCTATTCCATCCTACCCTAATCTAATCTATTCTACTGGATTCGATTCCACGCATCTCGATGCGATTCGGCTCAAATCGGCTCCTTTCCACTCCATTCATCCCCAATCGGCTCAAATCGGTTCGATTCATCTCTAATCGGCTCCATTCGGCTCTAGTCAGCTCGAATAGGCTCTATTCAGCTCTATTCGGCTCTATTAGACTCTACTCAACTCTATTATCTCTTTTCGACTCCACTCGACTCCATGCTACACCATTCTACTCCATCCTAATCTATTCTCTACTGTATTGTATTGTACTCTACCCTACTGTAATCTATTCTAATTGATTGGATTGGATTGGATTGGATTGGAATTGATCAGATTCAATGCAATTCGACGGGATTCGGCGCGATACGGCACGATTCCACGGGATTCGGCGTGATTCGTCTTGGCTTCTATCCATTTAGCTCTTTTGGGCTCTATTTGGCTCTATTCGGCAATGTTCGACTCTGCTCTACTCTACTCTTCTATACTCTGCTCGTCTCGACCCTATTCTTTCAGTTCTGTTCTGTTCTCTTCTACTGCACTCTATTCTACCCTACCCTACCCTAACTTAGCCTACTGTAATCTGTTCTATGCTATTCGACACACTTGAATGGGATTGGACCTGATTCGGGTCATATCGGCTCGATTCATCTCCTTTCTGCTCCATTAAACTCGATTCGGTTCTATTCGGCTCTTTTCCACTCTATTCGGCTCTTTTTGGCAGTAGTCGACTCTATTTGACTCTAGTCTACTCGATTCTTTCTGTTCTGTTCTATTCTACTCTATTCTATTCTTCTCTACCCTACCCTAACCTTACCTTCCCCACACTAATCTATTTGATTCGATTCGACACATTTCAAACGACTCGACATGATTCATCTCGATTCACCTTGAATTTGGTCAATTCGGCTGTATTCAGCTCTGTTTGGCTCTTTTCGGCTCTCTTCAACTCGATTTGACTCTATTCTACTGGACCCGACTCTACTTAATTCTATTCTCTTCTTTCTATTGTGTTCTGTTGTGTTGTAGTCTAGCCTCTCCTGCCGTACCCTCCTCTACTCTAATCTATTCGATTCAACGCATTTCGACGCGATTCCATGTGATTAGGCTTGAATCGGCTCGATTTAGCTCTATTTGGCTTGATTTGGGTCAATTCGTCTCGATTCTGCTCAATTCAGCATAATTAGGCTCGAGTGAACCTTATTCAGCCCTGTTCAGCTCTACTCAACCCTTTCTACTTTATTTGTCTCTATTTGGCTCCATTCAACTCCCTTCCACACCATTCTACTCTTTTCTACTCTATTCTATTCTGTTCTACCCTACCCTACTCTAATCTATTCTAATCGATTCGATTCATCACGATTTGTCTCCTTTCCTCTCCATTCGAATCGATTCGGCTTGAATTGGATCTATTCATCTATATTCTGCACTACCCGACTCTGACTATTCCACTCTACTCAACTCTACTCCATTCTACTCTTGGTATTCTCTTCTGTTCTTCTCTCTTTTATTCTATTCTATTCTTCTGTGCCCTTCCCTACTGAATCCCAGTCTAACCTACACTACTCTAATCTATTCAATTTAATTCGATTCCATTCAGTTTGACACCATTCGACCCGATTTGAGACAATTCGACGGGATTCGGTGAGATTCCGCGAGATTTGATGCGTTTTGGTGGGATTGGATGGAATTCGACGAGATCCGATGCAATAGGATCTCGTGTGTTTTGGCTCGATTTTGCTGGGTTCAGTTTGTCTCTATTTGGCTCATTTCAGCTCCACTAGGCTCCATTCATCCCGAATCTGGTCGACTCGACTCGATTCGGCTCATTTTGGTCATATGTGGTCCTATTCAGCGTTATTCGGCTCTCTTCAACTCTTTTCTACTCTATTCATCTGTGTTCGAATCCATTTGACTCCATTCCACACCATTCTATTCCATTCTACACTACTGTATTCTACAAAACCCTCCCCCACCCTACCCTATCCTAATCTAGTCTGCTCTTTTCTAGTCTCCTTTTCTATTTTCTCTATTCCATCCTATGCTACTCTACCATACCCTGCACTAAGCTAACCTACCCTGACCTATGCTGTTCTATTCTATTTCCTTCTATTTTCTCTGTTCCACCATATGCTTCCCTACCCTATGCTACCCCACCGTACCATACTCTACTACTTAGGGTTACTCAATAAGGGTCCTAATTAAGGGGAGTAGTTCGGGCAAGGGTACTCCTTAAGGCAAGTGTACTAGTTCAGGCTACTAGTTAAGGCCAGGGTACTAGTTAAGACATGGGTACTTGTTGAGGGTACTGGTTAAGGCAAGGGTACCAGTTCAGGCTACTTGTTAAGGACATACTACTAGTGAAGGCAAAGGTACTAGTGAAGACTCCTGGTTAAGGCAAGGGTACTTGTTAGGACTACTAGTTAAGGCAAGGGTACTAGATTAGGCTAAGAGTTCAGGCAAGGGTACTCGTTCAGATTACTGACCTAGGGTACTATTCAAGACTAGTTGTCTAGGCTACTGCTCTATGCCACTAGTCTAGCTGACTAGTCCAGCTTACTAGTCTAGGCTTCTACTCTAGCCTTCTCTTGTCTCCTCTAATGTAGTCTACTTGCATCTACCCTAGTCTTCCTATCATAAACTACCCTATTCTAATCTGTTCCATTTGATTCGATTCAAAGCATTTCGATGCGACCGGACACCATCACGCTTGAGTCGGCTCGATTCCGCAACATCAGCTCGATTCAGCTCGATTTGGCTCGAATCGCTTCAATTCAGCTCGTTTCCACTCGGTTCAGCCTTATTTGGCCTTATTTGGCTCGATTCGACTCTTTTCTACTCTATTTGTCTCTGTTCGACTCCATTTGACTCCACTCTTCTCCATTCTACGCTATTCTACTCTATTCTGTTCTACTCTACCCTACGATACTCTAATCTATTCGATTGGATGCGATTCGAAGCAATTCGGTGTGATTCATCTCGTTTTGTTTCCATTAGACTCGATTCGGCCAGAATTGGCTCTATTCAGCTATATCCTGCACTCTTTGACTCTATTTGACTCAATTCTACTCTGCTCTACTCTTGTCTGCTTTACTCTCTCTACTCTACCCTACTGTACTATATTCTATTCTGTACTATTCTGTTCTATTCTACCCACCCGCCCCTCCCCTACCCTTCCCTAATCTATTTGATTAGATTCGATGTGACGTATTTCCACGCGATTTGACGCGATTAGGCTTGAATCAGCTCGATTCAGTTCGAATCGGCTCTATTCGGCTCGACTTGGCTCCATTTCACTCCATTCGGCTCGATTAGGCCCGAATTCCATCGATTCTGCTGGATTCTGCTCAATTAGGCCTTATTTGGGCTTATTCGGCCCTATTCTGCTCTATTGGACTCTTTTGTACTCTATTCATATCTATCCGTCTCTATTGGACTCCGTTCCACTCCATTCCTCACTATTTTCCTCTATTCGATTCTACCCTTCCCTACCCTAATCTCTTCTAATCGATTCGATTTGATTTGATGCGATACGAAGCAACCGGACGTGATTCGTCTCGTTTTGTCTCCACTGGGCTCAATTCGGCTATGTTCTCTCTCTTTGACTCTATTCTATTCTGTTGTATTCTTTCTGTTCTGCTCTATTGTCTCCTATTCTGTTGCACTCTAGTCTATTCTACCCTACCCGACCCAACGGCACCCCACCCGAACCTACCCTACTTTAATCTATTGGATTCAATTCGATTCCGTGCAAAGCGATTTGATAGGACTTGACTGGATTCGGCAAGATCTGAAGGGATTTGATGAGATTCCATGCGACTCGACGTGATTCAGTAGGATTCTCTGAGGTTTGACGCAATTCGAAGTTATTCGACGTGATTCGATGGGATTCGACACGATATGAAGCGATTTGAGCTTGTTTGATTCAAAACGATGTGACTCGACTCAATTCGACCTGATTCGATTCGACGCTGTTCGGTGACAGTCAGTGCGATTCTGCTTGATTCCGCTCGATTAGGTGTGGTTCGGCAGTATACAGCTCTTTTCGGCTGTATTCAGCTCCATTCGTCTCTATTCAGCTTATTCGGCTCTATTCGACTGTATTCGACTCTACTCTTTTCCACTCTATTCTACTCGATTCTATTCCTTCTATTCTGTTCTAATCTCTTCTATTCCACTCTACTCTGTTCTAGTCTACCCTCCTCTCCCCTCCCCTCCCCTTCTCTAATCTATACGTCTCGATTGGATTTGACGCGTTGAACGCGATTCGAGGCGATGAAGCTTGAATCGGCTCGATTCGGCTCGATTTGGCTCTATTCGGCTCAGTTAGGCTCCATTCAGCTTGTTTTGGCTTGAATCGCTTCGAATCTGCTCGATTTGGCCTTCTTCGGCCCTATTCTGCTCTATTCGACTCTTTTCTACTCTATTCGTTTCTACTTGACTCCATTCTACTCCATTCTATTCATTCCACACTATTCTACACTATTCTACTCTATTCTGCTCTACCCTCCCAACACCACTCTAATTTACTCTACTTGCTTCTACACGATTCCTCTCATTTTGTCTGCATTTGGCTCTATTCAGCTCTATTCTACTCTTCTCTACTCTATTGTATTGTTTCTACTCTGTTCTGTACTATTCTACTCTATTCTACCCTACCCTATGCTACCCAACTCTAAGGTATTGTAATCCACTTGATTGGATTTGATTCAACCCATTTCGACGCGATTCGGCTCGATTTGGCTCTGTTCAAATCTATTCTACTCTATTCCCCTCTACTCTACTCTAGCCTACTCTTTTCTGTATTCGTTCTGTGTTGTTCTGTTCTATTTTGTTGTGTTCTGTTCTGTTTTATTCTATTCTACTCTACTCTAGCCTACCCGAACCTCCCCTACTCTAGTCTATTCAATTGAATTCGAGAAATTTTGACTCGACTAGGGGCCGAATCGGTGTGATTCATGTCCATACGGCTCCATTTGTCTCGAATAGTGTCGATTCAGCTCGATTAGGCTCGATTTGGCTCCATTAGGCTCGATTCACTGGATTCGGCTCGATTTCGCTCAATTCAGCTCCATTTGGCCCTCTTTGGCCCTATTCGGCTCTATTCAGCTCTTTTCTACTCTACTCGATTCCATCGCACACCATTCTACTCCATTCTACGCTATTCTACTATACCCTACTGTAATTGATTCGATGGGATTCGACGCCATTCGACGCGATTTGTCTCGTTTCGTCTCCATTCAGCGTGATTCGACTCTGTTCTACTCTACTCTATTCTACTCTACACTATTCTGCTCTGCTCTACCCTTTTCTACTCTATTCTATTGTATCCTTTCCATTCTCTTCTACTGTGTTCAAGTCTACTCTATTCCATCCTACCCTAATCTAATCTATTCTACTGGATTCGATTCCACGCATCTCGATGCGATTCGGCTCAAATCGGCTCCTTTCCACTCCATTCATCCCCAATCGGCTCAAATCGGTTCGATTCATCTCTAATCGGCTCCATTCGGCTCTAGTCAGCTCGAATAGGCTCTATTCAGCTCTATTCGGCTCTATTAGACTCTACTCAACTCTATTATCTCTTTTCGACTCCACTCGACTCCATGCTACACCATTCTACTCCATCCTAAACTATTCTCTACTGTATTGTATTGTACTCTACCCTACTGTAATCTATTCTAATTGATTGGATTGGATTGGATTGGATTGGAATTGATCAGATTCAATGCAATTCGACGGGATTCGGCGCGATACGGCACGATTCCACGGGATTCGGCGTGATTCGTCTTGGCTTCTATCCATTTAGCTCTTTTGGGCTCTATTTGGCTCTATTCGGCAATGTTCGACTCTGCTCTACTCTACTCTTCTATACTCTGCTCGTCTCGACCCTATTCTTTCAGTTCTGTTCTCTTCTGTTCTGTTCTGTTCTACTGCACTCTATTATACCCTACCCTACCCTAACTTAGCCTACTGTAATCTGTTCTATGCTATTCGACACACTTGAATGGGATTCGACCTGATTCGGGTCATGTCGGCTCGATTCATCTCCTTTCTGCTCCATTAAACTCGATTCGGTTCTATTCGGCTCTTTTCCACTCTATTCGGCTCTTTTTGGCAGTATTCGACTCTATTTGACTCTAGTCTACTCGATTCTTTCTGTTCTGTTCTATTCTACTCTATTCTATTCTTCTCTACCCTACCCTAACCTTACCTTCCCCACACTAATCTATTTGATTCGATTCGACACATTTCAAACGACTCGACATGATTCATCTCGATTCACCTTGAATTTGGTCAATTCGGCTGTATTCAGCTCTGTTTGGCTCTTTTTGGCTCTCTTCAACTCGATTTGACTCTATTCTACTGGACCCGACTCTACTTAATTCTATTCTCTTCTTTCTATTGTGTTCTGTTGTGTTGTAGTCTAGCCTCTCCTGCCGTACCCTCCTCTACTCTAATCTATTCGATTCAACGCATTTCGACGCGATTCCATGTGATTAGGCTTGAATCGGCTCGATTTAGCTCTATTTGGCTTGAATTGGGTCAATTCGTCTCGATTCTGCTCAATTCAGCATAATTGGGCTCGAGTGAACCTTATTCAGCCCTGTTCAGCTCTACTCTACCCTTTCTACTTTATTTGTCTCTATTTGGCTCCATTCAACTCCCTTCCACACCATTCTACTCTTTTCTACTCTATTCTATTCTGTTCTACCCTACCCTACTCTAATCTATTCTAATCGATTCGATTCATCACGATTTGTCTCCTTTCCTCTCCATTCGAATCGATTCGGCTTGAATTGGATCTATTCATCTATATTCTGCACTACCCGACTCTGACTATTCCACTCTACTCAACTCTACTCCATTCTACTCTTGGTATTCTCTTCTGTTCTTCTCTCTTCTATTCTATTCTATTCTTCTGTGCCCTTCCCTACTGAATCCCAGTCTAACCTACACTACTCTAATCTATTCAATTTAATTCGATTCCATTCAGTTTGACACCATTCGACCCGATTTGAGACAATTCGACGGGATTCGGTGAGATTCCGCGAGATTTGATGCGTTTTGGTGGGATTGGATGGAATTCGACGAGATCCGATGCAATAGGATCTCGTGTGTTTTGGCTCGATTTTGCTGGGTTCAGTTTGTCTCTATTTGGCTCATTTCAGCTCCACTAGGCTCCATTCATCCCGAATCTGGTCGACTCGACTCGATTCGGCTCATTTTGGTCATATGTGGTCCTATTCAGCGTTATTCGGCTCTCTTCAACTCTTTTCTACTCTATTCATCTGTGTTCGAATCCATTTGACTCCATTCCACACCATTCTATTCCATTCTACACTACTGTATTCTACAAAACCCTCCCCCACCCTACCCTATCCTAATCTAGTCTGCTCTTTTCTAGTCTCCTTTTCTATTTTCTCTATTCCATCCTATGCTACTCTACCATACCCTGCACTAAGCTAACCTACCCTGACCTATGCTGTTCTATTCTATTTCCTTCTATTTTCTCTGTTCCACCATATGCTTCCCTACCCTATGCTACCCCACCGTACCATACTCTACTACTTAGAGTTACTCAATAAGGGTCCTAATTAAGGGGAGTAGTTCGGGCAAGGGTACTCCTTAAGGCAAGTGTACTAGTTCAGGCTACTAGTTAAGGCCAGGGTACTAGTTAAGACATGGGTACTTGTTGAGGGTACTGGTTAAGGCAAGGGTACCAGTTCAGGCTACTTGTTAAGGACATACTACTAGTGAAGGCAAAGGTACTAGTGAAGACTCCTGGTTAAGGCAAGGGTACTTGTTAGGACTACTAGTTAAGGCAAGGGTACTAGATTAGGCTAAGAGTTCAGGCAAGGGTACTCGTTCAGATTACTGACCTAGGGTACTATTCAAGACTAGTTGTCTAGGCTACTGCTCTATGCCACTAGTCTAGCTGACTAGTCCAGCTTACTAGTCTAGGCTTCTACTCTAGCCTTCTCTTGTCTCCTCTAATGTAGTCTACTTGCATCTACCCTAGTCTTCCTATCATAAACTACCCTATTCTAATCTGTTCCATTTGATTCGATTCAAAGCATTTCGATGCGACCGGACACCATCACGCTTGAGTCGGCTCGATTCCGCAACATCAGCTCGATTCAGCTCGATTTGGCTCGAATCGCTTCAATTCAGCTCGTTTCCACTCGGTTCAGCCTTATTTGGCCCTATTTGGCTCGATTCGACTCTTTTCTACTCTATTTGTCTCTGTTCGACTCCATTTGACTCCACTCTTCTCCATTCTACGCTATTCTACTCTATTCTGTTCTACTCTACCCTACGATACTCTAATCTATTCGATTGGATGCGATTCGAAGCAATTCGGTGTGATTCATCTCGTTTTGTTTCCATTAGACTCGATTCGGCCAGAATTGGCTCTATTCAGCTATATCCTGCACTCTTTGACTCTATTTGACTCAATTCTACTCTGCTCTACTCTTGTCTGCTTTACTCTCTCTACTCTACCCTACTGTACTATATTCTATTCTGTACTATTCTGTTCTATTCTACCCACCCGCCCCTCCCCTACCCTTCCCTAATCTATTTGATTAGATTCGATGTGACGTATTTCCACGCGATTTGACGCGATTAGGCTTGAATCAGCTCGATTCAGTTCGAATCGGCTCTATTCGGCTCGACTTGGCTCCATTTCACTCCATTCGGCTCGATTAGGCCCGAATTCCATCAATTCTGCTGGATTCTGCTCAATTAGGCCTTATTTGGGCTTATTCGGCCCTATTCTGCTCTATTGGACTCTTTTGTACTCTATTCATATCTATCCGTCTCTATTGGACTCTGTTCCACTCCATTCCTCACTATTTTCCTCTATTCGATTCTACCCTTCCCTACCCTAATCTCTTCTAATCGATTCGATTTGATTTGATGCGATACGAAGCAACCGGACGTGATTCGTCTCGTTTTGTCTCCACTGGGCTCAATTCGGCTATGTTCTCTCTCTTTGACTCTATTCTATTCTGTTGTATTCTTTCTGTTCTGCTCTATTGTCTCCTATTCTGTTGCACTCTAGTCTATTCTACCCTACCCGACCCAACGGCACCCCACCCGAACCTACCCTACTTTAATCTATTGGATTCAATTCGATTCCGTGCAAAGCGATTTGATAGGACTTGACTGGATTCGGCAAGATCTGAAGGGATTTGATGAGATTCCATGCGACTCGACGTGATTCAGTAGGATTCTCTGAGGTTTGACGCAATTCGAAGTTATTCGACGTGATTCGATGGGATTCGACACGATATGAAGCGATTTGAGCTTGTTTGATTCAAAACGATGTGACTCGACTCAATTCGACCTGATTCGATTCGACGCTGTTCGGTGACAGTCAGTGCGATTCTGCTTGATTCTGCTCGATTAGGTGTGGTTCGGCAGTATACAGCTCTTTTCGGCTGTATTCAGCTCCATTCGTCTCTATTCAGCTTATTCGGCTCTATTCGACTGTATTCGACTCTACTCTTTTCCACTCTATTCTACTCGATTCTATTCCTTCTATTCTGTTCTAACCTCTTCTATTCCACTCTACTCTGTTCTAGTCTACCCTCCTCTCCCCTCCCCTCCCCTTCTCTAATCTATACGTCTCGATTGGATTTGACGCGTTGAACGCGATTCGAGGCGATGAAGCTTGAATCGGCTCGATTTGGCTCGATTTGGCTCTATTCGGCTCAGTTAGGCTCCATTCAGCTTGTTTTGGCTTGAATCGCTTCGAATCTGCTCGATTTGGCCTTCTTCGGCCCTATTCTGCTCTATTCGACTCTTTTCTACTCTATTCGTTTCTACTTGACTCCATTCTACTCCATTCTATTCATTCCACACTATTCTACACTATTCTACTCTATTCTGCTCTACCCTCCCAACACCACTCTAATTTACTCTACTTGCTTCTACACGATTCCTCTCATTTTGTCTGCATTTGGCTCTATTCAGCTCTATTCTACTCTTCTCTACTCTATTGTATTGTTTCTACTCTGTTCTGTACTATTCTACTCTATTCTACCCTACCCTATGCTACCCAACTCTAAGGTATTGTAATCCACTTGATTGGATTTGATTCAACCCATTTCGACGCGATTCGGCTCGATTTGGCTCTGTTCAAATCTATTCTACTCTATTCCCCTCTACTCTACTCTAGCCTACTCTTTTCTGTATTCGTTCTGTGTTGTTCTGTTCTATTTTGTTGTGTTCTGTTCTGTTTTATTCTATTCTACTCTATTCTACCCTACTCTAGCCTACCCGAACCTCCCCTACTCTAGTCTATTCAATTGAATTCGAGAAATTTTGACTCGACTAGGGGCCGAATCGGTGTGATTCATGTCCATTCGGCTCCATTTGTCTCGAATAGTGTCGATTCAGCTCGATTAGGCTCGATTTGGCTCCATTAGGCTCGATTCACTGGATTCGGCTCGATTTCGCTCAATTCAGCTCGATTTGGCCCTCTTTGGCCCTATTCGGCTCTATTCAGCTCTTTTCTACTCTACTCGATTCCATCGCACACCATTCTACTCCATTCTACGCTATTCTACTATACCCTACTGTAATTGATTCGATGGGATTCGACGCCATTCGACGCGATTTGTCTCGTTTCGTCTCCATTCAGCGTGATTCGACTCTGTTCTACTCTACTCTATTCTACTCTACACTATTCTGCTCTGCTCTACCCTTTTCTACTCTAGTCTATTGTATCCTTTCCATTCTCTTCTACTGTGTTCAAGTCTA
This sequence comes from Loxodonta africana, assembly GCF_030014295.1. Lineage (NCBI taxonomy): Eukaryota > Metazoa > Chordata > Mammalia > Proboscidea > Elephantidae > Loxodonta > Loxodonta africana. The sequence goes on along the minus strand of NW_026975207.1, from coordinate 1,569,473 downwards.
CTCTATTCCATCCTACCCTAATCTAATCTATTCTACTGGATTCGATTCCACGCATCTCGATGCGATTCGGCTCAAATCGGCTCCTTTCCACTCCATTCATCCCCAATCGGCTCAAATCGGTTCGATTCATCTCTAATCGGCTCCATTCGGCTCTAGTCAGCTCGAATAGGCTCTATTCAGCTCTATTCGGCTCTATTAGACTCTACTCAACTCTATTATCTCTTTTCGACTCCACTCGACTCCATGCTACACCATTCTACTCCATCCTAAACTATTCTCTACTGTATTGTATTGTACTCTACCCTACTGTAATCTATTCTAATTGATTGGATTGGATTGGATTGGATTGGAATTGATCAGATTCAATGCAATTCGACGGGATTCGGCGCGATACGGCACGATTCCACGGGATTCGGCGTGATTCGTCTTGGCTTCTATCCATTTAGCTCTTTTGGGCTCTATTTGGCTCTATTCGGCAATGTTCGACTCTGCTCTACTCTACTCTTCTATACTCTGCTCGTCTCGACCCTATTCTTTCAGTTCTGTTCTGTTCTGTTCTACTGCACTCTATTCTACCCTACCCTACCCTAACTTAGCCTACTGTAATCTGTTCTATGCTATTCGACACACTTGAATGGGATTCGACCTGATTCGGGTCATATCGGCTCGATTCATCTCCTTTCTGCTCCATTAAACTCGATTCGGTTCTATTCGGCTCTTTTCCACTCTATTCGGCTCTTTTTGGCAGTATTCGACTCTATTTGACTCTAGTCTACTCGATTCTTTCTGTTCTGTTCTATTCTACTCTATTCTATTCTTCTCTACCCTACCCTAACCTTACCTTCCCCACACTAATCTATTTGATTCGATTCGACACATTTCAAACGACTCGACATGATTCATCTCGATTCACCTTGAATTTGGTCAATTCGGCTGTATTCAGCTCTGTTTGGCTCTTTTCGGCTCTCTTCAACTCGCTTTGACTCTATTCTACTGGACCCGACTCTACTTAATTCTATTCTCTTCTTTCTATTGTGTTCTGTTGTGTTGTAGTCTAGCCTCTCCTGCCGTACCCTCCTCTACTCTAATCTATTCGATTCAACGCATTTCGACGCGATTCCATGTGATTAGGCTTGAATCGGCTCGATTTAGCTCTATTTGGCTTGAATTGGGTCAATTCGTCTCGATTCTGCTCAATTCAGCATAATTGGGCTCGAGTGAACCTTATTCAGCCCTGTTCAGCTCTACTCAACCCTTTCTACTTTATTTGTCTCTATTTGGCTCCATTCAACTCCCTTCCACACCATTCTACTCTTTTCTACTCTATTCTATTCTGTTCTACCCTACCCTACTCTAATCTACTCTAATCGATTCGATTCATCACGATTTGTCTCCTTTCCTCTCCATTCGAATCGATTCGGCTTGAATTGGATCTATTCATCTATATTCTGCACTACCCGACTCTGACTATTCCACTCTACTCAACTCTACTCCATTCTACTCTTGGTATTCTCTTCTGTTCTTCTCTCTTCTATTCTATTCTATTCTATTCTTCTGTGCCCTTCCCTACTGAATCCCAGTCTAACCTACACTACTCTAATCTATTCAATTTAATTCGATTCCATTCAGTTTGACACCATTCGACCCGATTTGAGACAATTCGACGGGATTCGGTGAGATTCCGCGAGATTTGATGCGTTTTGGTGGGATTGGATGGAATTCGACGAGATCCGATGCAATAGGATCTCGTGTGTTTTGGCTCGATTTTGCTGGGTTCAGTTTGTCTCTATTTGGCTCATTTCAGCTCCACTAGGCTCCATTCATCCCGAATCTGGTCGACTCGACTCGATTCGGCTCATTTTGGTCATATGTGGTCCTATTCAGCGTTATTCGGCTCTCTTCAACTCTTTTCTACTCTATTCATCTGTGTTCGAATCCATTTGACTCCATTCCACACCATTCTATTCCATTCTACACTACTGTATTCTACAAAACCCTCCCCCACCCTACCCTATCCTAATCTAGTCTGCTCTTTTCTAGTCTCCTTTTCTATTTTCTCTATTCCATCCTATGCTACTCTACCATACCCTGCACTAAGCTAACCTACCCTGACCTATGCTGTTCTATTCTATTTCCTTCTATTTTCTCTGTTCCACCATATGCTTCCCTACCCTATGCTACCCCACCGTACCATACTCTACTACTTAGAGTTACTCAATAAGGGTCCTAATTAAGGGGAGTAGTTCGGGCAAGGGTACTCCTTAAGGCAAGTGTACTAGTTCAGGCTACTAGTTAAGGCCAGGGTACTAGTTAAGACATGGGTACTTGTTGAGGGTACTGGTTAAGGCAAGGGTACCAGTTCAGGCTACTTGTTAAGGACATACTACTAGTGAAGGCAAAGGTACTAGTGAAGACTCCTGGTTAAGGCAAGGGTACTTGTTAGGACTACTAGTTAAGGCAAGGGTACTAGATTAGGCTAAGAGTTCAGGCAAGGGTACTCGTTCAGATTACTGACCTAGGGTACTATTCAAGACTAGTTGTCTAGGCTACTGCTCTATGCCACTAGTCTAGCTGACTAGTCCAGCTTACTAGTCTAGGCTTCTACTCTAGCCTTCTCTTGTCTCCTCTAATGTAGTCTACTTGCATCTACCCTAGTCTTCCTATCATAAACTACCCTATTCTAATCTGTTCCATTTGATTCGATTCAAAGCATTTCGATGCGACCGGACACCATCACGCTTGAGTCGGCTCGATTCCGCAACATCAGCTCGATTCAGCTCGATTTGGCTCGAATCGCTTCAATTCAGCTCGTTTCCACTCGGTTCAGCCTTATTTGGCCCTATTTGGCTCGATTCGACTCTTTTCTACTCTATTTGTCTCTGTTCGACTCCATTTGACTCCACTCTTCTCCATTCTACGCTATTCTACTCTATTCTGTTCTACTCTACCCTACGATACTCTAATCTATTCGATTGGATGCGATTCGAAGCAATTCGGTGTGATTCATCTCGTTTTGTTTCCATTAGACTCGATTCGGCCAGAATTGGCTCTATTCAGCTATATCCTGCACTCTTTGACTCTATTTGACTCAATTCTACTCTGCTCTACTCTTGTCTGCTTTACTCTCTCTACTCTACCCTACTGTACTATATTCTATTCTGTACTATTCTGTTCTATTCTACCCACCCGCCCCTCCCCTACCCTTCCCTAATCTATTTGATTAGATTCGATGTGACGTATTTCCACGCGATTTGACGCGATTAGGCTTGAATCAGCTCGATTCAGTTCGAATCGGCTCTATTCGGCTCGACTTGGCTCCATTTCACTCCATTCGGCTCGATTAGGCCCGAATTCCATCGATTCTGCTGGATTCTGCTCAATTAGGCCTTATTTGGGCTTATTCGGCCCTATTCTGCTCTATTGGACTCTTTTGTACTCTATTCATATCTATCCGTCTCTATTGGACTCCGTTCCACTCCATTCCTCACTATTTTCCTCTATTCGATTCTACCCTTCCCTACCCTAATCTCTTCTAATCGATTCGATTTGATTTGATGCGATACGAAGCAACCGGACGTGATTCGTCTCGTTTTGTCTCCACTGGGCTCAATTCGGCTATGTTCTCTCTCTTTGACTCTATTCTATTCTGTTGTATTCTTTCTGTTCTGCTCTATTGTCTCCTATTCTGTTGCACTCTAGTCTATTCTACCCTACCCGACCCAACGGCACCCCACCCGAACCTACCCTACTTTAATCTATTGGATTCAATTCGATTCCGTGCAAAGCGATTTGATAGGACTTGACTGGATTCGGCAAGATCTGAAGGGATTTGATGAGATTCCATGCGACTCGACGTGATTCAGTAGGATTCTCTGAGGTTTGACGCAATTCGAAGTTATTCGACGTGATTCGATGGGATTCGACACGATATGAAGCGATTTGAGCTTGTTTGATTCAAAACGATGTGACTCGACTCAATTCGACCTGATTCGATTCGACGCTGTTCGGTGACAGTCAGTGCGATTCTGCTTGATTCTGCTCGATTAGGTGTGGTTCGGCAGTATACAGCTCTTTTCGGCTGTATTCAGCTCCATTCGTCTCTATTCAGCTTATTCGGCTCTATTCGACTGTATTCGACTCTACTCTTTTCCACTCTATTCTACTCGATTCTATTCCTTCTATTCTGTTCTAATCTCTTCTATTCCACTCTACTCTGTTCTAGTCTACCCTCCTCTCCCCTCCCCTCCCCTTCTCTAATCTATACGTCTCGATTGGATTTGACGCGTTGAACGCGATTCGAGGCGATGAAGCTTGAATCGGCTCGATTCGGCTCGATTTGGCTCTATTCGGCTCAGTTAGGCTCCATTCAGCTTGTTTTGGCTTGAATCGCTTCGAATCTGCTCGATTTGGCCTTCTTCAGCCCTATTCTGCTCTATTCGACTCTTTTCTACTCTATTCGTTTCTACTTGACTCCATTCTACTCCATTCTATTCATTCCACACTATTCTACACTATTCTACTCTATTCTGCTCTACCCTCCCAACACCACTCTAATTTACTCTACTTGCTTCTACACGATTCCTCTCATTTTGTCTGCATTTCGCTCTATTCAGCTCTATTCTACTCTTCTCTACTCTATTGTATTGTTTCTACTCTGTTCTGTACTATTCTACTCTATTCTACCCTACCCTATGCTACCCAACTCTAAGGTATTGTAATCCACTTGATTGGATTTGATTCAACCCATTTCGACGCGATTCGGCTCGATTTGGCTCTGTTCAAATCTATTCTACTCTATTCCCCTCTACTCTACTCTAGCCTACTCTTTTCTGTATTCGTTCTGTGTTGTTCTGTTCTATTTTGTTGTGTTCTGTTCTGTTTTATTCTATTCTACTCTATTCTACCCTACTCTAGCCTACCCGAACCTCCCCTACTCTAGTCTATTCAATTGAATTCGAGAAATTTTGACTCGACTAGGGGCCGAATCGGTGTGATTCATGTCCATTCGGCTCCATTTGTCTCGAATAGTGTCGATTCAGCTCGATTAGGCTCGATTTGGCTCCATTAGGCTCGATTCACTGGATTCGGCTCGATTTCGCTCAATTCAGCTCCATTTGGCCCTCTTTGGCCCTATTCGGCTCTATTCAGCTCTTTTCTACTCTACTCGATTCCATCGCACACCATTCTACTCCATTCTACGCTATTCTACTATACCCTACTGTAATTGATTCGATGGGATTCGACGCCATTCGACGCGATTTGTCTCGTTTCGTCTCCATTCAGCGTGATTCGACTCTGTTCTACTCTACTCTATTCTACTCTACACTATTCTGCTCTGCTCTACCCTTTTCTACTCTAGTCTATTGTATCCTTTCCATTCTCTTCTACTGTGTTCAAGTCTACTCTATTCCATCCTACCCTAATCTAATCTATTCTACTGGATTCGATTCCACGCATCTCGATGCGATTCGGCTCAAATCGGCTCCTTTCCACTCCATTCACCCCCAATCGGCTCAAATCGGTTCAATTCAGCTCTAATCGGCTCCATTCGGCTCTAGTCAGCTCGAATAGGCTCTATTCAGCTCTATTCGGCTCTATTAGACTCTACTCAACTCTATTATCTCTTTTCGACTCCACTCGACTCCATGCTACACCATTCTACTCCATCCTAAACTATTCTCTACTGTATTGTATTGTACTCTACCCTACTGTAATCTATTCTAATTGATTGGATTGGATTGGATTGGATTGGAATTGATCAGATTCAATGCAATTCGACGGGATTCGGCGCGATACGGCACGATTCCACGGGATTCGGCGTGATTCGTCTTGGCTTCTATCCATTTAGCTCCTTTGGGCTCTATTTGGCTCTATTCGGCAATGTTCGACTCTGCTCTACTCTACTCTTCTATACTCTGCTCGTCTCGACCCTATTCTTTCAGTTCTGTTCTGTTCTACTGCACTCTATTCTACCCTACCCTACCCTAACTTAGCCTACTGTAATCTGTTCTATGCTATTCGACACACTTGAATGGGATTCGACCTGATTCGGGTCATATCGGCTCGATTCATCTCCTTTCTGCTCCATTAAACTCGATTCGGTTCTATTCGGCTCTTTTCCACTCTATTCGGCTCTTTTTGGCAGTATTCGACTCTATTTGACTCTAGTCTACTCGATTCTTTCTGTTCTGTTCTATTCTACTCTATTCTATTCTTCTCTACCCTACCCTAACCTTACCTTCCCCACACTAATCTATTTGATTCGATTCGACACATTTCAAACGACTCGACATGATTCATCTCGATTCACCTTGAATTTGGTCAATTCAGCTGTATTCAGCTCTGTTTGGCTCTTTTCGGCTCTCTTCAACTCGATTTGACTCTATTCTACTGGACCCGACTCTACTTAATTCTATTCTCTTCTTTCTATTGTGTTCTGTTGTGTTGTAGTCTAGCCTCTCCTGCCGTACCCTCCTCTACTCTAATCTATTCGATTCAACGCATTTCGACGCGATTCCATGTGATTAGGCTTGAATCGGCTCGATTTAGCTCTATTTGGCTTGAATTGGGTCAATTCGTCTCGATTCTGCTCAATTCAGCATAATTGGGCTCGAGTGAACCTTATTCAGCCCTGTTCAGCTCTACTCAACCCTTTCTACTTTATTTGTCTCTATTTGGCTCCATTCAACTCCCTTCCACACCATTCTACTCTTTTCTACTCTATTCTATTCTGTTCTACCCTACCCTACTCTAATCTATTCTAATCGATTCGATTCATCACGATTTGTCTCCTTTCCTCTCCATTCGAATCGATTCGGCTTGAATTGGATCTATTCATCTATATTCTGCACTACCCGACTCTGACTATTCCACTCTACTCAACTCTACTCCATTCTACTCTTGGTATTCTCTTCTGTTCTTCTCTCTTCTATTCTATTCTATTCTTCTGTGCCCTTCCCTACTGAATCCCAGTCTAACCTACACTACTCTAATCTATTCAATTTAATTCGATTCCATTCAGTTTGACCCCATTCGACCCGATTTGAGACAATTCGACGGGATTCGGTGAGATTCCGCGAGATTTGATGCGTTTTGGTGGGATTTGATGGAATTCGACGAGATCCGATGCAATAGGATCTCGTGTGTTTTGGCTCGATTTTGCTGGGTTCAGTTTGTCTCTATTTGGCTCATTTCAGCTCCACTAGGCTCCATTCATCCCGAATCTGGTCGACTCGACTCGATTCGGCTCATTTTGGCCATATGTGGTCCTATTCAGCGTTATTCGGCTCTATTCAACTCTTTTCTACTCTCTTCATCTGTGTTCGAATCCATTTGACTCCATTCCACACCATTCTATTCCATTCTACACTACTGTATTCTACAAAACCCTCCCCCACCCTAGCCTATCCTAATCTAGTCTGCTCTTTTCTAGTCTCCTTTTCTATTTTCTCTATTCCATCCTATGCTACTCTACCATACCCTACACTAAGCTAACCTACCCTGACCTATGCTGTTCTATTCTATTTCCTTCTATTTTCTCTCTTCCACCGTATGCTTCCCTACCCTATGCTACCCCACCGTACCATACTCTACTACTTAGGGTTACTCAATAAGGGTCCTAATTAAGGGGAGTAGTTCGGGCAAGGGTACTCCTTAAGGCAAGTGTACTAGTTCAGGCTACTAGTTAAGGCCAGGCTACTAGTTAAGGCATGGGTACTTGTTGAGGGTACTGGTTAAGGCAAGGGTACCAGTTCAGGCTACTTGTTAAGGACATACTACTAGTGAAGGCAAGGGTACTAGTGAAGACTCCTGGTTAAGGCAAGGGTACTTGTTAGGACTACTAATTAAGGCAAGGGTACTAGATTAGGCTAAGAGTTCAGGCAAGGGTACTCGTTCAGATTACTGACTTAGGGTACTATTCAAGACTAGTTGTCTAGGCTACTGCTCTATGCCACTAGTCTAGCTGACTAGTCCAGCTTACTAGTCTAGGCTTCTACTCTAGCCTTCTCTTGTCTACTCTAATGTAGTCTACTTGCATCTACCCTAGTCTTCCTATCATAAACTACCCTATTCTAATCTGTTCCATTTGATTCGATTCAAAGCATTTCGATGCGACCGGACACCATCACGCTTGAGTCGGCTCGATTCCGCAACATCAGCTCGATTCAGCTCGATTTGGCTCGAATCGCTTCAATTCAGCTCGTTTCCACTCGGTTCAGCCTTATTCGGCCCTATTTGGCTCGATTCGACTCTTTTCTACTCTATTTGTCTCTGTTCGACTCCATTTGACTCCACTCTTCTCCATTCTACGCTATTCTACTCTATTCTGTTCTACTCTACCCTACGTTACTCTAATCTATTCGACTGGATGCGATTCGAAGCAATTCGGTGTGATTCATCTCGTTTTGTTTCCATTTGACTCGATTCGGCCAGAATTGGCTCTATTCAGCTATATCCTGCACTCTTTGACTCTATTTGACTCAATTCTACTCTGCTCTACTCTTGTCTGCTTTACTCTCTCTACTCTACCCTACTGTACTATATTCTATTCTGTACTATTCTGTTCTATTCTACCCACCCGCCCCTCCCCTACCCTTCCCTAATCTATTTGATTAGATTCGATGTGACGTATTTCCACGCGATTTGACGCGATTAGGCTTGAATCAGCTCGATTCAGTTCGAATCGGCTCTATTCGGCTCGACTTGGCTCCATTTCACTCCATTCGGCTCGATTAGGCCCGAATTCCATCGATTCTGCTGGATTCTGCTCAATTAGGCCTTATTTGGGCTTATTCGGCCCTATTCTGCTCTATTGGACTCTTTTGTACTCTATTCATATCTATCCGTCTCTATTGGACTCCGTTCCACTCCATTCCTCACTATTTTCCTCTATTCGATTCTACCCTTCCCTACCCTAATCTCTTCTAATCGATTCGATTTGATTTGATGCGATACGAAGCAACCGGACGTGATTCGTCTCGTTTTGTCTCCACTGGGCTCAATTCGGCTATGTTCTCTCTCTTTGACTCTATTCTATTCTGTTGTATTCTTTCTGTTCTGTTCTATTCTCTCCTATTCTGTTGTACTCTAGTCTATTCTACCCTACCCGACCCAACGGCACCCCACCCGAACCTACCCTACTTTAATCTATTGGATTCAATTCGATTCCGTGCAAAGCGATTTGATAGGACTTGACTGGATTCGGCAAGATCTGAAGGGATTTGATGAGATTCCATGCGACTCGACGTGATTCAGTAGGATTCTCTGAGGTTTGACGCAATTCGAAGTTATTCGACGTGATTCGATGGGATTCGACACGATATGAAGCGATTTGAGCTTGTTTGATTCAAAACGATGTGACTCGACTCGAATCGACTTGATTCGATTCGACGCTGTTCGGTGACAGTCAGTGCGATTCTGCTTGATTCCGCTCGATTAGGTGTGGTTCGGCAGTATACAGCTCTTTTCGGCTGTATTCAGCTCCATTCGTGTCTATTCAGCTTATTCGGCTCTATTCGACTGTATTCGACTCTACTCTTTCCCACTCTATTCTACGCGATTCTATTCCTTCTATTCTGTTCTAATCTCTTCTATTCCACTCTACTCTGTTCTAGTCTACCCTCCTCTCCCCTCCCCTCCCCTTCTCTAATCTATACGTCTCGATTGGATTTGACGCGTTGAACGCGATTCGAGGCGATGAAGCTTGAATCGGCTCGATTCGGCTCGATTTGGCTCTATTCGGCTCAGTTAGGCTCCATTCAGCTTGTTTTGGCTTGAATCGCTTCGAATCTGCTCGATTTGGCCTTCTTCGGCCCTATTCTGCTCTATTCGACTCTTTTCTACTCTATTCGTTTCTACTTGACTCCATTCTACTCCATTCTATTCATTCCACACTATTCTACACTATTCTACTCTATTCTGCTCTACCCTCCCAACACCACTCTAATTTACTCTACTTGCTTCTACACGATTCCTCTCATTTTGTCTGCATTTGGCTCTATTCAGCTCTATTCTACTCTTCTCTACTCTATTGTATTGTTTCTACTCTGTTCTGTACTATTCTACTCTATTCTACCCTACCCTATGCTACCCAACTCTAAGGTATTGTAATCCACTTGATTGGATTTGATTCAACCCATTTCGACGCGATTCGGCTCGATTTGGCTCTGTTCAAATCTATTCTACTCTATTCCCCTCTACTCTACTCTAGCCTACTCTTTTCTGTATTCGTTCTGTGTTGTTCTGTTCTATTTTGTTGTGTTCTGTTCTGTTTTATTCTATTCTACTCTATTCTACCCTACTCTAGCCTACCCGAACCTCCCCTACTCTAGTCTATTCAATTGAATTCGAGAAATTTTGACTCGACTAGGGGCCGAATAGGTGTGATTCATGTCCATTCGGCTCCATTTGTCTCGAATAGTGTCGATTCAGCTCGATTAGGCTCGATTTGGCTCCATTAGGCTCGATTCACTGGATTCGGCTCGATTTCGCTCAATTCAGCTCGATTTGGCCCTCTTTGGCCCTATTCGGCTCTATTCAGCTCTTTTCTACTCTACTCGATTCCATCGCACACCATTCTACTCCATTCTACGCTATTCTACTATACCCTACTGTAATTGATTCGATGGGATTCGACGCCATTCGACGCGATTTGTCTCGTTTCGTCTCCATTCAGCGTGATTCGACTCTGTTCTACTCTACTCTATTCTACTCTACACTATTCTGCTCTGCTCTACCCTTTTCTACTCTAGTCTATTGTATCCTTTCCATTCTCTTCTACTGTGTTCAAGTCTACTCTATTCCATCCTACCCTAATCTAATCTATTCTACTGGATTCGATTCCACGCATCTCGATGCGATTCGGCTCAAATCGGCTCCTTTCCACTCCATTCACCCCCAATCGGCTCAAATCGGTTCAATTCAGCTCTAATCGGCTCCATTCGGCTCTAGTCAGCTCGAATAGGCTCTATTCAGCTCTATTCGGCTCTATTAGACTCTACTCAACTCTATTATCTCTTTTCGACTCCACTCGACTCCATGCTACACCATTCTACTCCATCCTAAACTATTCTCTACTGTATTGTATTGTACTCTACCCTACTGTAATCTATTCTAATTGATTGGATTGGATTGGATTGGAATTGATCAGATTCAATGCAATTCGACGGGATTCGGCGCGATACGGCACGATTCCACGGGATTCGGCGTGATTCGTCTTGGCTTCTATCCATTTAGCTCCTTTGGGCTCTATTTGGCTCTATTCGGCAATGTTCGACTCTGCTCTACTCTACTCTTCTATACTCTGCTCGTCTCGACCCTATTCTTTCAGTTCTGTTCTGTTCTACTGCACTCTATTCTACCCTACCCTACCCTAACTTAGCCTACTGTAATCTGTTCTATGCTATTCGACACACTTGAATGGGATTCGACCTGATTCGGGTCATATCGGCTCGATTCATCTCCTTTCTGCTCCATTAAACTCGATTCGGTTCTATTCGGCTCTTTTCCACTCTATTCGGCTCTTTTTGGCAGTATTCGACTCTATTTGACTCTAGTCTACTCGATTCTTTCTGTTCTGTTCTATTCTACTCTATTCTATTCTTCTCTACCCTACCCTAACCTTACCTTCCCCACACTAATCTATTTGATTCGATTCGACACGTTTCAAACGACTCGACATGATTCATCTCGATTCACCTTGAATTTGGTCAATTCGGCTGTATTCAGCTCTGTTTGGCTCTTTTCGGCTCTCTTCAACTCGATTTGACTCTATTCTACTGGACCCGACTCTACTTAATTCTATTCTCTTCTTTCTATTGTGTTCTGTTGTGTTGTAGTCTAGCCTCTCCTGCCGTACCCTCCTCTACTCTAATCTATTCGATTCAACGCATTTCGACGCGATTCCATGTGATTAGGCTTGAATCGGCTCGATTTAGCTCTATTTGGCTTGAATTGGGTCAATTCGTCTCGATTCTGCTCAATTCAGCATAATTAGGCTCGAGTGAACCTTATTCAGCCCTGTTCAGCTCTACTCAACCCTTTCTACTTTATTTGTCTCTATTTGGCTCCATTCAACTCCCTTCCACACCATTCTACTCTTTTCTACTCTATTCTATTCTGTTGTACCCTACCCTACACTAATCTATTCTAATCGATTCGATTCATCACGATTTGTCTCCTTTCCTCTCCATTCGAATCGATTCGGCTTGAATTGGATCTATTCATCTATATTCTGCACTACCCGACTCTGACTATTCCACTCTACTCAACTCTACTCCATTCTACTCTTGGTATTCTCTTCTGTTCTTCTCTATTCTATTCTATTCTTCTGTGCCCTTCCCTACTGAATCCCAGTCTAACCTACACTACTCTAATCTATCCAATTTAATTCGATTCCATTCAGTTTGACACCATTCGACCCGATTTGAGACAATTCGACGGGATTCGGTGAGATTCCGCGAGATTTGATGCGTTTTGGTGGGATTGGATGGAATTCGACGAGATCCGATGCAATAGGATCTCGTGTGTTTTGGCTCGATTTTGCTGGGTTCAGTTTGTCTCTATTTGGCTCATTTCAGCTCCACTAGGCTCCATTCATCGCGAATCTGGTCGACTCGACTCGATTCGGCTCATTTTGGTCATATGTGGTCCTATTCAGCGTCATTCGGCTCTCTTCAACTCTCTTCTACTCTATTCATCTGTGTTCGAATCCATTTGACTCCATTCCACACCATTCTATTCCATTCTACACTACTGTATTCTACAAAACCCTCCCCCTCCCTACCCTATCCTAATCTAGTCTGCTCTTTTCTAGTCTCCTTTTCTATTTTCTCTATTCCATCCTATGCTACTCTACCATACCCTGCACTAAGCTAACCTACCCTGACCTATGCTGTTCTATTCTATTTCATTCTATTTTCTCTGTTCTACTGTATGCTACCCTACCTTATGCTACCCCACCGTACCATACCCTACTGCTTAGGGTTACTCAATAAGGGTCCTAATTAAGGGGAGTAGTTCGGGCAAGGGTACTACTTAAGGCAAGGGCACTAGTTCAGGCTACTAGTTAAGGCCAGGGTTCTAGTTATGTAAGGGTACTAGTTAAGGCCAGAGTACTAGTTAAGGCATGTGTACTTGTTGAGGGTACTAGTTAAGGAAAGGGTAGTACTTCAGGCTACTAGTTAAGGACGTGCTACTAGTTAGTTACTACCCTACTGTGACCTTACCCACCCTACACTAAGCTGTTTTATTCGATTCTACAGATTTCAATGCAATTCAACATGATTCGTCTCGATTCACCTCGAATTTGGGCGATTCGGCTGTATTCAGCCCTGTTCAGCTCTTTTTTTGGTCTATTCAGCTCGATTTGACTCTATTCTACTGTACTAGACCCTATTTAATTCTATTCTACTCTTTCTATTGTGTTCTGGTCTGTTCTATTCTAACCTCTCCCACCCTACCGTCCTCTACTCTATGTGATTCGATTCAATGCATTTCGACACGATTCCATGCGAGTAGGCTTGAATAGGCTTGATTTATGTCTGTTTGGTTTGAATTGAGTCAATTCGGCTCGATTCTGCCCCATTCAGCATAATTGGGCTCGATCCAATGTTATTTGGCCCTGTTCGGCTCTATTCAACTCTTTTCTACCTTATTCGTCTGTATTGGCTCCATTCGACTCCATTTCACACCGTTCTACGCTGTTTGACTCCATTCTACACTATTTTACTCTGTTCTACCCTACCCTACTCTGATCTATTCTAATCGATTTGATTCATCGTGATTTGTTCCTTTTCCTCTCCATTCGACTTGATTCAGCTCGAATTGGATCTATTTATCTGTATTCTGCACTACTTGACTCTGACTATTCTACTCTAGTCAACTCTACTCCATTCTACTCTTGGTATTCTCTTCTGTTCTACTCTATGTGACTCTATTCTATTCTTCTGTGCCTTACCCAACTGAATCCCAGCCTAACCTACACTACTCTAATCTGTTTAATTTAATTCGATTCCATTCAATTCGACCCGATTTGACACAATTCGACGGGATTCAGTGAGATTCCATGAGATTTGACGGGTTTTGGTGGGATTTGATGGAATTCGATGAGATTCGATGCAATAGGATGCGATTAGGTGCGATTTGGCTCGATCTAGCTCAGCTCATTTTGTTTGTCTCTATTTGGCTCATTTCAACTCCATTTGGCTCCATTTAGCTCGAATCTGGTCGAATTGACTTGATTCGGCTCTATTCAGCTCGATTCGGCCTTTTTTGGCCCTATTTGGCATTATTCTGCTCTATTCAACTCTTTTCTACTCTATTCATCTCTGTTCGACTCCATTCCACGCCATTCTACACTATTCTATTCTACAGAACCCTACCCAACCCTACCCTATCATATTCTAATCTGTTCTTTTCTATTCTGTTCTATTCTATTCTCTTTTTCTATTTTCTCTATTCCATCCTATGCTACTCTACCATACCCTACAGTAAATTAACCTCCCCTGACCTATGCTGTTCTATTCTATTTTATTCTTTTTTGTCTGTCCCACCGTATGCTACCCTACCCTATGCTACCTCACTGTATCATACCCTACTATTTAGGGGTACTCAAAAAGGGTACTAATTAAGGGTACTAGTTTGGCCAAGGGTACAACTTAAGGGTACAACTTAAGACAAGGGTACTAGTTCAGGCTACTAGTTAAGGTCAGGGTACTAGTTAAGGCAAAGTTTCTAGTTAAGACTACTAGTTAAGGCAAGGATACTAGTTAAGGGTTGTAGTTAAGGTGAGAGTACTCGTTTAGAGTACTAGTTAGGGCAAGGCTATTAGTTAAGATTCAGCTTGATTTGGCTTGAATTGCTTTGATTCAGCTCGTTTCGACTCGATTCGGCTCGGTTCAGCCTTATTCGGCCCTATCCAGCTCGATTCGACTCTTTTCTACTTTATATTTCTCTATTTGACTGCATTTGACTCCATTCTACTGCTTTCTACTCTATTCTGTTCTTCCCTACCCTACTCTAATCTATTCTAATGGATTCGATTCGACGCGATTCGATGCGATTCGTCTCGTTTTGTTTCTATTCGGCTCAATTAGGCTAGAATTGGCTCTATTCAGCTATTTCCTGCACTATTTGACTCTATTCGACTCATTCTACTCTACTCTTCTCTACTTTACTCTGCTCTACCCTACTGTACTATATTCTGTTCTTTCTATTCTGTACTGTTCTATTCTGTTCTACCCTCCCTGCCCCTCCCCTGCCCTTCCATAATCTATTTGATTCGATTCGATGTGACGCATCTCCACGCGAATCGACGCGATTAGACTTGAATCAGCTCAATTCGCTTCAAACCAGCTCGGTTTGACTCCGTTTCACTCCATTTGGCTATATTTGTCTCGAACTGCATCGATTCTGCTGGATTCTGCTCGATTAGGACTTATTTGGCTGTATTCGGCCCTATTCTGCCTATTCGACTCTTTTCTACTCTATTCATCTCTATTCGACTCCATTCTATTCCATTCCACACTATTCTTCACTATTCTCCTCTATTCTATCCTACCCTTCCCTTTCATAATCTGTTCTAATCGATTCCATTTGATTTGACCCGATTCAAAGCGATTCAACGCGATTCGTCTCGTTTTGTCTCCATTCGGCTCAATTTGACTATGTTCTGCACTATTTGACTCTATTCTACTCTATTCTATTCTGTTGTATTCTTTCTATTCTGTTCTGTTCTCTCCTATTCTGTTGCACTCTGTTCTATTCTATCCTACCCAACCCTACTGCACCCCACCCAAACCTACCCTACTTTAAGCTATTTGACTCAATTTGAATCAGTTCTACGTGATTTGACAGGATTCAATGGGATTGGATGAGATCCGAATTCATTCGACGGGATTCGAAGAGATTTGACCAGATTCTATGCAATTCAGCATGATTCAGCAGAATTCTATGAGATTTGACACAATTCGAAGTTATTCGACGTGATATGACGCGACTCGCCGTGATTCAACGACATTCGACCCAATTCGAAGTGATATGAAGTGATTTGACCTGGTTTGACGCAAAACAATGTGATTTGATGCAATTTGACAGTATTCGGCGACGGTGCAATTCTGCTTGATTCAGCTCGATTAGTTGCAATTCGGCGCTATACGGCTCTTTTCAGCTGTATTCAGCTCCATTCAGCTCTAGTCGTCTCTAAACGACTGCATTCGATTCTACTCTTTTCCACTCTATTCTATTCTATTCCTTTTATTCTGTTCTAATATCTTTTATTATACTCTATTCTACCCTCCCCTCCTCTACCCTTCTCTAATCTATACGTTTCTATTGGATCTGATGCATTTAATGCGATTTGACGCGATTAAGCTTGAATTGGCTCGATTCAGATCGGTTTGGCTCTATTCGGCTCAATTAGGCTCCATTCAGCTCGTTTTGGCTTGAATCACTTCGATTCTACTTTATTCGGCCTTATTCAGGCCTATTCTGCTCTATTCGACTCTTTTCTACTCTATTCGTCTCTATTTGACTCCATTCTACTCCATTCTATTCATTCCACACCATTGTACTCTATGCTACTCTATTCTGCTCTACCCTACCCTACACCACTCTAATTTACTCTAATCGATTCGACATGATTCCTCTCACTTCGTCTGTATTCGGCTCTACTCTATTACACTCTAGTCTACTCTATTGTACTGTAATCTACTCTATTCTATTGCATGGTTTCTATTCTGTTCTATTTCTAGTCTTCCCTGCCGTGCTGTGCTGTGCCCTGCCATGCTGTGCCCTGCCTTGCCCTGCCTTCCCGTCCCCTTCCCTCCCCTCCCATGCTCTGCCCTGCCCTGCTTTTCAGCATGAATCAGAGTGAATCAATGCAATTTTACCCATTTTGACACCATTTGGCATGATTTGACTTGATTCGACTAGATTCTATTCTATTTTTCTAATCTCTCTGTTCCACCCTTTACTGCCCTACCCTACCCTGCCCAAATCTAGTCTGTTCTTTTCTATTCTATTCTCTCTATTCCACTCTATGCTACCCCACCATATGCTACCCTAGCATGCGCTACACCTACCCTACCCTATCCTTACCCTACCATACCCTACCCAAAGAGTCAAGTCTAGTCTACTAGTCAGGGCTAATTTCACTCAGCATAATGCCTTCCAGATTCATCCATGTTATAAAATGTTTCACAGATTCATCACTGTTCATTATCAGTGCATAATGCCCCACTGTGTAACTATACCATAATTTATTCATCCATTTATCTGTTGATGGGCACCTTAGTTGCTTCCATCTTTCTGCTATTGTAAACAGAGTTTCAATGAACATAGGTGTGCATATATCTTCGTGTAAAGGCTCTTATTTCTCTAGGATATATTCCAAGAAGTGGGATTACTGGATTGTATGGTATTTCTATTTCTAGCATTTTAAGGAAGCACCAAATCAATTTCCAAATTGGTTGTACCATTTTACTTTCCCACCAGTAGTGTATAAGTGTTCCAATATCTCCACAGCCTCTCCAACATTTACTGTTTTGTGTCTTTTGGATTAAACCACCCTTGTTGGAGTGAGATGAAATCTCATTGTAGTTTTGATTTGCATTTCTCTAGTGACTAATGATCTTGAGCATTTCCTCATGTATCTGTTAGCTACCCTTCTTTAGTGAAGTTTCTGTTCATATCTTTTACCCATTTTTTAAATTGGGTTGTCTTTTTGTAGTTTTCTGCAGTATCACGTAGATTTTAGAGATCAGGCACTGATCAGAAATTTCATAGCTAAAAACTTTTTCCCAGTCTGTAGGTAATCTTTTTACTCTTTTGATGACGTCTTTGAATGAGCATAGGTGTTTGATTTTTAGGAGCTCCCAGTTATCTAGTTTTTCATCTGCATTTTTAGTAATGTTTTGTATACTGTTTATGCCATGTATTAGGGGTCTTAACGTTGTCCCTTTTTCTCTTCCAGTGGGATGCAGACCCCAAACTCTCATAAAAAGACAAGACTTAACAGTCTGAGACTAAAAGGACCCTGGTGGTGATGGCCCCCAGACCTTCTGTTGGCCCAGGACAGGAACTATTCCCAAAGCCAACTCTTCAGACAGGGATTGGACTGGACAATGGGTTGGAGAGGGATGCTGGAGAGGAGTGAGCTTCTTGGATCTGGTGGACATCGGAGACTATGTTGGCATCTCCTGCCTGGAGGGGAGATGAGAGGGTAGAGAGGGTTAGAAGCTGGAGAAATGGACACAAAAAGAGAGAGTGGAGGGGGGGAACACGCTGTCTCATTAGGGGGAGACCAATTGGCAGTATGTAGCAAGGTGTATATAAGTTTTTGTATGAGAGACTGACTTGATTTGTAAACTTTCACTTAAAGCACAATAAAAATTAAAAAAAAAGATTGGAAAAAAAGTCTGTGAGTCATCATCAAGATACTCCATTCGTCTCACCCTTTCAGGAGCAAGGAAGAATGAAGAAAACTAAAAATACAAGGGAAAGATTAGTCCAAAGAACTAATGGACCACATCTACCATGGCCTCCACCAGACTTAGTGCAGTAAAACTACTTGGTGCCTGGCTACCACCACTGGCTACTCTGAGAGGGATCACAATAGAGAGTTTTGAACACTCCTGAAGAAAAATGTAGAAAAATATTCTAACTCACAAAAAATACCAGACTTACTGGCCTGACAGACTGCAGAAACCCCGAGTGTATGGCCCCCAGGCACCCATTTAGCTCAGTAAAGAAGTCACTCTTGAGATTCACCCTTCAGCCAAAGATTAGACAGGCCCATGAAACAAAATGAGACTAAAGGGGCACAACAGCCAAGGGGCAAGGACCACAAGGCAGGAGGTGGTAGGAAAGGCAGTAATACGGATCCCAAGTTTGAGATGGGACAGTGTTGACATGTTGTGGTGTTGGTAACCAATGTCATAAACCAATATACGTATTAGCTGTTTAATGAGAAGCTAGATTGTTCTGTAAACCTTCATCTAAAGTACAATAAAAAACAGGTGGAAACAATCCAAGTGTCTATCAAAAGATATTGAATATGCAATATGTGACATAAAGATACGTGTGATATGTTGCAGCCATAGAGAGCAACGATGTTCTATTATTTGTAATAAATTGATGGACCTCGAATACATTCTTCTGAGTGAAATAACTGAAATCCCAAGAACAATTACTGCATGATCCCACTTATATGAAAATCTACAGTAAGCAAAATACAGTGTAGATTAAAGGCTAGGACTTTTGGAGGCAAAAAAGCATGGAGAGTAATTGTTAAAAACAAAATAACAGCAATAAAATGAATATTCCTAACCAAATGAAAAGGAATCTGCGAAATATTGTATGTAAACTAGGTGATATTTTACTATACAAAGGCAGGCCAACCACCATTCTGCCAACAAAAGAGCACATAAAAACTATAAAATGGAGTCGTCATGTTGGAAATAACATGCACAGCAGGCTGGTTAGGCTACAAGTAATCCATTTGTACTACAGAGAAGCAGTTACTGGATCATGCCAGAAAGAGGTGGCAGTATACTTTTGGGTAGTAGAATCCACTAAAAGGAAGGAGACTCACCATAAGGCGCAGCAATCCTTGGGTGGGTACAAGCGAGGTAGGAGGTCTGTGTGGAGTCAACTGGGGTCCATAATGGTCACCTGATACCCTGTGGTGTGTTTGTAGCTGCACATTACATGGGGGAAAATAAAGAAGGTCAGGTCCCCCATCAGAAAAACAGAACGCTGACATGAGCCTCCTAATGCCAGCAGCATCCTAATGGCTTCAGAAAAGAAAGGAGTCAAGAAAGTAAGAGTCATTTCTATTCATAGGTGGGCTTCCCCATGCTCTGTAGATCCACCCTCCCCACCCTCTCTCGGGGCCAGTGCTTCCCCATGCCCTCCCTTGTCACTTATCTGACCCTAACCCTTGCCTTGCTTCTTCCACTCCCACTGAACTGGCACCAAGCCTACCAGGGAAAGTGGAGATCAGAACCAAGAGATGAGACACACCACAGAAAGTGAATACATTCTCTCCTTGGGGTACTAAGGCCTCCTGTGACAGAAGAGACAAGGGGTGTGGCTGGGAAGCCCTACTACAAGAGGGATCTGGCATATTCTTCCAGATTGTTCAAGGAACACACACCCAGTTCCTAATCTCCCTTACCTGTCAGTTCCCCTGAGCCACCAGAGTGAGGCCCAGCCCCACATACCTGCTCAGGTTTCACTGAGACCTTCACCTGGATCTCAGGTCTTCCAGCACAGGAGCACATCAGAAGGTTCACAATGCCCACAGCCACGGTTGGAGAGATTCTGGCTGTGAAGGTCTGTATCTGGCTGTTTTTCAGCCAACTGAGGTCCCCTCAACTCAGGGTTCTTGGGGCCCTCTCTTCCCAGGCCCAGGTACTAACATTACATTTTCCTACCTCCTCGTTACTGGTGCTCTCTGACTCTAGAAAGGCTCCCCAGCTCTGAGGGGCAGCCTTTTGGTGGGACTTCCAAGCCAGGCTTGCCACAGGTGCACCTTTCTTACCAAAGTGACCTCTTTCATTTTTACAACTTTAAGGGGGTCTTTTGCAGCAGATCTGCCCAACACAACACGTCCTTTGATGTCCTGATTCCTGCTTCCTTGGTTACTGAATGTTGATGAAAGGGTCACGAAATCCTGGACAACTTCAAATATGTCTCTATTTCCTTTGTTAGTCCAGAGTGACAATTTTCATTTTGTTTATGTACAGGTGTAATTCACATTGAAGCTGTGATCTTTGAACTTCGTCAGGTAGTTCTTAAAGTTTTCTTCGTTTTCAGCATGCGAGGTTGTGTCGTCTTCATATCATAGGTTGTAAATGACACTCCTGCAATCCTGATGTCCCATTCTTCTTCATATACTCTGGCTTGTCAGATTATTTGTTAAACATAGAGATTGAAAAATCAGGATGAAAGGACACAATATTGTTACACCTTTTTTCCATTAACACATGGAAGGGCCTACTTCCCCCAACTGCCCCACTCACAATCTCTGATAAAGTACCCCAATGATGTCGAAGTGTTCTGGCTTAGCACATTCTAATGACACACAGGCACATACAAAGATACACACACACACTGACAAGTGTAAATATTTATCAATTCGCTCTCCACTGGGAGCGCTGCAAGCCTTGATTTGTAAAGGCTGACAATTTACCTGATACAAATAATCTCGCCACAGCCCATTTCAAGGTGCCATCCTGATGTCACTGATCCACAATTGGGCACATATATGCTCCATCTACTATCCCAAGTTAACAGGAACTGATTCCAGCATAACTGATCCACTTTCTTATGAGTATGTACACACACTCCACCTGCACCACGAGAAGAACCCTTAACTCCCAACCCTAATATGTAAACCAAATATCGCTATATACCTCCAGAACATGCAACTCACAACTCCTGAACACACACATACAAATACTATCCATACCCTGAATACATATACATACCACCTTTTACTGCCTAGAGTTTTACTGAAAATCTATGGTCCGTGAATATTCACAGCCATTCCTGCAACTATATATGTGCTCTCCACACTTGCCTGAACAGGCACATGTACAACCAAGAGTACACATATATACTCAGTGACCACTGTACACACAATCGAACTAGCTATCACGACCAAGGTCAAAATGTCCTCTCATAAGCCACCCTAATACAGACCGACACAAAATTCCACATCTCTAAAACACATATAATACACAATTCCCAAAAAGCATGCACAATTTATATAAACCTCTCAGTTTCCAAATATACATACTTAACCTCCTACATCCTCCAGAATAAACACTCTAGAAAACCAGTGAAACCAAATACAAACACAGCTACATTCAATCTATATTATAAATACATATAAGTACACCACACAAACACAGAAAATGCGCATACAAGCTATACCACCAAATTCTGCAAGAATTGGACCAGAATAGGCACAAAGAGGAACTCTGACTGCTTTCATACAGACAAAACCCACATACACTCACCCAAAACTCAACCATGGGTATACACCCCACACATTCAGAGATGCAGATAAAACTCTAAAACACCGCCAATCCTAGCACTGTAGCTAATATACGCACACAACCTACTCCCCTACGTACCCTGGTGTGCACAAATACCAGACGCCACACACATGCACACACACAGACACAAATATCCCCAATTCCTCAAAGTATACATGACCCAAAACACTATAGCACATCTCTAGAACATAGCCTCACTTTTCCAACATCCACATATGCCCAAACACACATAGACATACCCTAACATTCTCCAAAGAAATACAGGTAGAATACTCCAAGAATAATTCACGCATCCACTCATGACTTACACACACCAGTATATACTCCCCATTCACAATGAAATAGATCTTACACATCCTATAGAAATACACTGAAACCCCATTCCAGGTCCCATATCCCACGTTTCTCAAAATCTCACACATAACCATATCAACATGCCACTCTCTGTGCAAATACAGAACCCCATCTTTTCGTCATATACACCCATCCTCATTTCCCAGAAAATACCATACTCCCTACTGAAAAATATTACACATAGCCCTAGAAAATAGTCATCTGAACTGCCATGCCCCTTCATGAAACACACAAACTCATTACATATACAGCTGTCCTCATACCCCAATTACAGCCTAAAGTATCCAGGATACTAAACCTATGCTAAAATATGACCCTGTATCTTCCAGTACTAATGTAACCTCACAATGCCTGCCTATACATAATCCAACAATTCAAAATACTCAAACAGAAATCAATCCCCAATTTTCCAGAATACAGAATCATAGAAACCCCAGAATAAACATGGAAGGATGCATGTGCAACTCCAGAAAAGCACCCAAAGCAACACAACCATACGACATGCCCTGAGTACACACCAGTGACTCTCCCTCATTCCCCAAATATAGAAAAAGAACTGGTCCTATACCCAAACTAATATACACAGGTACACTCCCTCAAATGCCCCAATGGAAAGCAGAGAAACCCATTCCAAACCTACTATTATGTACACGCAAAGACCCAAAATTCATGGCAGAAGAGCCAGACCTAAAGTGTTCCCCTGAGCCACAATTTGTAAAGCAGCTCACCTCTAAGTCTTCGAGCACACATGCCTATATCTCATGCCCTGCACTCTCCCACAAAAACACACTCATATTGAACCCCAAATATTCATGTAGACACCACCAATCCACACACTTAATACAAATACAAACTTCCTGAGAACCCATTCAGAACATACACAACCTCCAAACTGTGAATTCATATAAACACATTTCTAACAGAGCCCGTATATGGGAGTAAAGCATAGTAGCAAAATTACTAAGGATGAGTTTGAGTAGCCTTTTTTTTTTTTTTTTACCTTTGTTTGTAAGAGAATTGACAGGAGAAAGTGGAAGAGCAGTACACTGTTGTCTGCAGGGTCTGAGGTCTCGCCCTCGACAGCCCAGCCCAGCCACTAGACCTACCCTTAGGGACCCTGCCATTCCCTGCTCATGCCTGCGTGTCTCCCTGAAGAGGACCTTCGGCAACTGACGCCTGAGGCCTTTAGAGTGCAGAAGTTCCTGTCCCAGGAGAGGGTGCGCATGTGTGACCTCTTAAAGCAAGGCGGGAATGGGATCACCTGAGCCCTGCTGGTGCAGTGGCTAAGTGCTAGGGCTGCTAACCAAAAGGTCACCAGTTTGAATCCACCAGCCATTACTTGGAAACCCTATGGGGCCGTTCTACCCTGTCCTATAGGGTCGCTATGAGTTGCAATCGACTGTAAGGCAATTGGTTTATGGAGAGCAGTGCAGGAGCAGAATACAGAGCATCTGGGGCGCATTCTGAGGCTTCTTGGAAAGCAGGCTACACCTCCTCACCCGGAAGCTCCACGTTAGCCCTTCCGCCAAAGGAGGATGTCTGAAGCCACCACTCATGCTTTGTAAAAATTGTGGTCATTGCTGTTTTGTGCCATGGAGTCGATCCCCCCTCACAGAGACCCTATAGGGCAGAGTAGAACTGCCGATTAGGGTTTCCTAGGCTGTAATCTTTATGGGAGCAGATTCCCTGCTCTTTCTTCTCTAAAGCCAGAGCCTCTGTTGCTGGGTATTTGGTTAGCAGCCCAGCGCTTAAACTTGCACCATCAGGGCTCCTTACCTAAAGCATAGCCTTTGCCGTGTAGTCCATTCCGAGTTACAGCAATCCTATAGGACAGAGTAGAACTGACCCATAGGGTTTCCAAGGAGTGGATAATGGATTTGAACTGCCAAATTTGGGTTAGTAGTCAGGCTCTTAATCACTTGGCACCGCTTAAAATACAGTATCCTCGAATTGGGACTAGTGCTCTTACACATTTAGATACACTTTGGACCACATTCGTTTCTTCCTCTGAATGGACTTTCAAAAAATACTGTTTCTTTTTCCTATTCACTTTGAAAGTTCTTTTACACAACGGCACGGCCAAAGAATTTTAGACCTGGGAAACACTGTAAGGTATGCTTTCTTCTGACTCCATTCTTAGGTTTTTCCTACTGTATTTACTATCACACAGTATTTTTCATGCTGCATTTATTTAATACATAGACATTTCACAATAAATATTGATGTACCAAGGTTTTGTCTGAAACATACTTGTTACCTTGACTAAGACAGTTGAGAGGCAGTTCCCAGAAAGTAGCCCCTGGCCTCGCCTAGGTCCTTGCTCCTCACAAGCTGAATGGCTTAAGATGCATCCTTAGCATATACAAGCCACATAATAAAATTTATGGAATTTTTATTCCAAAATAAATATTTATGGAGTGAAAACAACTCCATTTACAATAGCATCTAAGAGAATAAAATATATAGGAATAAACGTACCCAGAGATGTAAAAGGCTTCTACAGTGAAATTACAAAATACAGCTGAAAAAAAAAAAGAAGGCCTAAATAGATGGAAAGACATTCTGTGCTCATGGATTGGAAGACTTAATATAATCAAGATGTCAATACTACACAAAGTGATCTACAGAGAGAACAAAACCCTAATCAAAATTCCTACACCATTCGTTACAGAAATGGAAAAAAATTCCTCATTTTTCTATTGAAAGACAAGAGACCCCGGATTGTGAAAGCAATTTTGAAAAAGAATGAAGTAGCAGACCTCACATTTCCTGACTTCCAAACATATTACAAAACTACAGTAAATCAAAGCAGCCTGGTACTGGTTAAATGACAGACACACAGACCAAGGCAACAGAATTGAAAACCCAGAAATAAATCCAAACCTCTATGGTCAACTGATTTTCAGCAAGTGAGCCAAATCTATTTAAAGGAAAAAAAGTAGTCTCTTCAACAAATGGTGCTGGCTAAACTGGATTTCCCCAAGCAGAAAAATAAAACAAGAACCATACTTCACACCATACACAAAAATTAAATCAATATGGATCAAAGACCTCGATTTAAGCCTAAACCATACAGTTCTTGGAAGAAAATATAGGAGTAAACCTTTTTGGACCAAACTGATTTTCAGTGATAGATTATCAAACACAATAATGAATGCCCGAGCATCAGAAACTATGTAAGTGGGACCTCATGCAAAGTTAAATACTTATGCTCATCAAAAGACAATAAAAATAGGGAAGAGACAGCCTACAGGCTGGGAAAAATTATTTGGGAAGGATATAAGTGACTGGAGTCTAATGTCTAAAATATATAGCCAACTTCTACAACTTAATAACAAAAAGACAAATAACCATATAAAAACTGGCTGAAGAACATGAAAAGACATTTCACCAAAGGGAATATTCGAATGGCCAACAGACACATGAGAAGATGCTCAACATCATTAGCCATCAGGGAAATGCAAATCAAAACCACAATGAGATACCATTTCACTCCCACTAGGATGACTAAGGTAAAAAAAAAACACTAAAAAAATGGAAAATAACAAGTGTTGGAGGTGTCATGGAGAAATCTGAACCCCTCGTCCATTGCTGGTGAAAATGCGAAATGATAGATCCAGTTTGCAAAGCAGCCTACTGGTTCCTCAAAAAACTGGAAGTAGAGCTGCTACATGACCCAGGAATTCCACTGCAGGTATATGCCCTAGGAATCTGGTAGAAGTGACACAAACAGACATAAGGACACCTTTTTCATCACAGCACTATTCACGATAGCAAAATGTTGGAACAACCTAAGTGCCCATCGATCGATTAAGGGATAAGTAAACTGTCATACACACGTAGAAGGAAATACTACTCAGTAATCCAGGAGTTCCCGGAACACCTTGGAACATGAAGGAACCTGGAGGACATTACTTTGAGTGAAATAAGTCAGTCACAAAAAAGAAATATTGTATGTTATTATTTTTTGAAATGATATGAACAAATAAAAATATATAGAAAATAATGTTCATTAGCGTTACCAGAGATGGGGTGGGGGAAAATGAAAATTCACTCACTAGATAGTAAACAATTATTATTTCTGGTGATGGAAAAAAGGTAACACCAAATGAGAGTGAAATGTATACAGCTAGATGAAGGCAAACCATGTCAGTAAAATGTACACAAGGAAAAAGAACTTGTTGGTGATAGCATGTAATACATAATTTTGAAAGATAAGCAAAAACAACCCAAAAATATATATGCGAGTATGTGTGTGTATATATATATATACACACACACACACATGCAGGCATATATGTGTATAAGTAAGTATATATAAGTATACATAAGTGTGTATATAGGTGTAAACATACATGTATATATATCTATTGGATTCTATGCACACATATTAATATATATAATAAATCACATAGAGGAAATAGTAATAAATATTTCTTAGATATAATCAAACACCTCACAGAATTGTTTTTCTGGATTTGAAGTGTTAGGACCACAGTCTCGTGGAACATCTTGGTTCACTGGCATGATATAGTTCATAAAGTTATATTTTACCTCTTAGTTTGCTGAATAGTGTCTGGGATTTCAAAAGCTTGATAGCGGCATTCTAAGTTACAACTATTGGTCTCTACTACTCCTCTGCAGCAAAATAGAAGCCAAAGACTCAAAGAAACTTGTCTACAAGACAAATAGTCTACAGAAACCACAGCCTCATCTGCCCTGAGACCAGAAAAACTAGCTAGTGCCCAGCTATCACTACCATTCCTTGTAATTAGGGCCACAATAGATGGATTCTGACAGAATGGGAGAAAAATGTAAAACAAAATCTCAAATTCATTAAAAAAAAAAGTTTACTGGACTGGTTCAGATTTGAGGACTCCCCGAAATCATTGCCCTGAAATACTCTTCAAATTTTGAACTGAATATAACCCCTGAGGTCACCTTGTACCTGAATAACAGACTGGCTCCCAAAATAATGAACATCACCTGTAAACACTGTGCTCCTTAAAAATCACCTATATGGGACCAGACGGTCAACAATTTAAACAAAGATGAGAATGTCAGAGTCAGGGAAACGAGATTATAGGGAACAGGAAAACCAGAATGTAAATAAGGACAATGTTCAAGAATTGCGAAGAATGTAACCAATGTCACCGAACAAATTGTGGAGAAATTGTTGAACGGGAACCTAAAACACAGTAAAATATTATTTTTTAAAAAGTAACATGCTTAGAAACAGATGGCGGTGGTGCTTGCACAACATGATGAACACAGTGTCACCGAATTGTGCATGTGAAGAAGGTGGGAATCACACGTGTGTTGTTACATATATATTGACCACAATAAAAAGAAAATTCAAAATATTTATGGAATCAAATAAAGCTCCAGGATTCGTTATACTTTCTGATATATAAGACCTAAGCAAATACACTCCCATTTAAGAAATGCACACTTAGTCCAAATCCAAAGATTGCTGCTTAAGAGGCCATTCCTAAAATGAGAAATAAACTCGATTGAAATGTGAACCCTCTCAAGCTTGCTCTTTGTAAAGCCCCTGATTCCAGATTTAACCTCCCAGCCTTCCTACCAGACAGGGCATACAGCTGTGCTGCTTCTAAAAAGGAAGAAGACATATTATCATCTAATGTGCCAAAACCAAAATAAATAGAAAATTTTAAAAACAGCCAGGGATAAACAAAAAGTCACCTACAAAGGGGAATCAATAAGAATAAGTTCAGACTACTAGGCAGAAACCATGCAGGCAAGAAGGCAATGGGATGACATATATAGAGCTCTGAAGGAGAAAAACTGCCAGGCAAGAATCATATATCCAGCAAAACTCTCTCTCAAATAAAAAGGTGAAATTAAGACATTTACAGATAAACACAAGCTTAGAGACGTTGCAAAAACCAAACCAAAGCTATAAGAATTACTAAAGAAAATTCTTTGGTCAGAAAATCAATGATATCAGATACCAACACAACACAAGGTCACAAAACAGAACATCCTGATATCAACTCAGATAGGGAAATCACAAAAACAAAATAACATAAATTAAAAAAAATGATCAAAACAGGGAATCACTGATGTCATTATGTAAAAGACTACAATAATCAAAAAAGAGGGACTAAATACAGGAGGCATAGATCTTCCATATGAAGAGGAAACCAAGCTGATATAGGATGATACAAGCTAGGTTTTTACTTAGAGACATAGGGGTAAATATTAAGGTAACCACAAAGAGGTCTAACAATTCCATACTTCAAAATAAAAACCAAGATAAACATAATGACTCAGCAAAAATAAATTTAACTACTATGAAAATGAGGAACACACAATTTACAAAGAAGAAATTCTCAGCACAAAAAAAAGGAAGTGGAAAAATGAAATTGTCAACAACACACAGAAAAAGGCATCAAAATGACAGCACTAAACTCACACTTATCTATAATTACGCTGAATGTAAATGGCTTAAGTGCACCAATAAAGAGACAGAGAGCCACAGACTGGATAAAAAAACATGATGCGTCTATATGCTGCCTACAAGAGACATGTCTTAGACTTAGAGACACAAATAAACTAAAACTCAAAGGATGGAAAAAAATATATCAAGCAAACAACAATCAAAAAAGAGCAGGAGTGGCAATATCAATTCCTGACCAAATAGACTTTAAAGTTAAATCCACCACAAATGATAAAAAAGGACACTACATAATGATTAAAGGGACAATTTACCAGGGAGATATAACCATATTAAATATTTATGCACCCAATGACAAGGCTGCAAGATACATAAAACAAACTCTAACAGAATTGACAAGTGAGATTAGACACCTCCACAATTATAGTAGGAGACTTCAAAACACCAATTTCAGTGACAGACAGGACATCCAGTAAGAAGCTGAACAAAGACACAGAAGATCTAATTGCCACAATCAACTAACTTGATCTCATAGACTTATACAGAACACTCCATCCAACAGCTGCAAAGGAGACTTTCTTTTCTAGTGCATGTGGAACATTCTCTAGAATAGAGCACATATTAGGTCATAAAGCAAACCTATTTATATAGAATCCAGGACATTGAAATATTACAAAGCATCTTCTCAGACCATAAGGCCATAAAAGTAGAAATCAATAATGGGAAAACAAATCAAGTACTTGGAAACTGAACAATACCCTGCTCAAAAAAGACTGGGTTATACAATACATTAAGGAGGGACTAAAGAAATTCATAGGATGCAATGCAACTTAAAACACTTCCTATCAAAACCTTTGGGACACAGCTAAAGCATTGCTCGGAGGTCAATTTATATCAACTAATGCACACATATAAAGAGAGAAGAAAGAGCCAAAATCAAAGAACTGTCCCTACAACTTGAACAAATAGAAAGAGAGCAACAAAAGAAACCTTGAGGAACCAGAAGAAAACAAATAATAAAAATTAGAGCATAATTGAATGAATTAGAGAACAGAAAAACAATTGAAAGAGTTAACAAGCCCAAAAGCTGGTTCTTTGAAAAAATCAACAAAATTGATAAACCATTGGCCAGGCTGACTAAAGAAATACAGGAAAGGAAATAAATAACCCAAAAAAGAAATGAGATGGGCCATATCACAACAGACACAACCGAAATTAAAAGAATCCTATCAGATTACTTTAAAAAAATGTACTCTAAAAAATTTGAAAACCTAGAAGAAATGGATGAATTCCTAGAAACACACTAACTACCTAAGCTAAAACAAACAGAAGTAGAACAACTAAATAGATCCATAACAAAAAAGAGATTGAAGAGGTAATCAAAAAACTCCCCCCTCCCCCAAAAAAAAAACCCTGGTCCTGACGGCTTCACTGTAGAGTTCTACAAAACTTTCAGAGAAGACTTAACACCACTACTACTAAAGGTATTTCAAAGCATAGAAAAGGATGGAATACTCCCTAACTTATTCTATGAAGCCAGCATATCCCTGATACCAAAACCAGCTAAAGACAACACAAAAAAAGAAAATTACAGACTTATATCCTTCATGAACATAGATGCAAAATCCTCAACAAAATTCTAGCCAATAGAATTCAACAACATATCTAAAAAATAATCGACCTCAACCAAGTGGGATTTATACCAGGTATTTTTTTTAATGCAAGGATGGTTGAATATTAGAAAAACAATTAGTGTAATCCACCATATAAATAAAACAAAATACAAGAACCACTTGATTTTATGAATTGATGCAGAAAAGGCATTTGACAAAGTCCAGCACCCATTCATGATACAAACTTTCAACAAAATAGGAATAGAAGGAAAACTCCTCAGCATAATAAAGGGCATTTATACAAAACCAACAGCCAACATCATCCTTAATGGAGACATTCTAAAAACATCCCCCTTAACAATGGGAACCAGACAAGGATGCCCCTTATCACCACTCTTATTCAACATTGTGCTGGAGGTCCTAGCCAGACCAATTAGGCTGGATAAAGAAATAAAGGGCATCCAGATTGGTAAGGAAGAAGTAAAAATATCTCTGTTTGCAGATGACATGATCTTATACACAGAAAACCCTAAAGAATCCTCAAGAAAACTACTGAAACTAATAGTTCAGCAGAGTATCAGGTTACAAGATAAACATACAAAAATTATTTGGACTCCTCTACATCAACGAAAAGAAGATCAATGAGGAAATCATCAAATCAATTCCATTCACAGTAGCCCCGAAGAAGATAAAATACTTAGGAATAAATCTAACCAGAAACGTAAAAGATCTATACAAAGAAAACTGCAAGGTACTACTACAAGAAACCAAAAGGGACATAAGTAAGTGGAAAAACATACCTTGCTCATGGATAGGAAGACTTAACATTGTAAAAATGTCTATTCTACCAAAAGCCATCTATATATACAATGCAATTCTGATCCAAATTCCAGTGACATTTTTTAATGAGATGGAGAAACAAACCACCAGCTTCGTATGGAAGGGAAAGAAGTCCTGGATAAGTAAAGCATTGCTGGAAAAGAAGAAGAAAGTGGGAGGCCTCACTCTTCCTGATTTTAGAACCTATTATACCACCACAGTAGTTAAAAGAGTCTGGTACAACAACAGACACATAGACCAATGGAACAGAATTGAGAATCCAGATATAAATCCATCCACATACAAGCAGCTGATATTTGACAAAGGCCCAGTGTCAGTTAATTGGGGAAAAGACAGTCTTTTTAACAAATGATGCTGGCATAACTGGATATCCATCTGCAAAAAACTGAAACAGGACCCATACCTCAGATCATGCACAAAAACTAACTCCAAATGGATCAAAGACATAAACATAAAGTCTAACACGATAAAGATCATGGAAGAAAAAATAGACAACGTTAGGAGCCCTAATACATGGCATAAACTGAATACAAAACATTACTAAAAATGCTGAAGAGAAACCAGATAACTGGGAGCTATTAATAATAATCAAACACCTACGCTCATCTAAAGACCTCACCAAAAGAGTAAAAAGACCACCTACAGATTGGGAAAAAATTTTCAGCTATGACATCTCCTACCAGCACCTGATCTCTAAAGTCTACATGATTTTGCTAAGACTCAACTACAAAAAGACAAACAACCCAATTAAAAATGGGAAAACTATATGAACAGACACTTCACTAAAGACGACATTCAGGCATCTAACAGATACATGAAGTGCTCTCGATCATTAGCCATTAGAGAAATGCAAATCAAAACTACAATGAGATTCCATCTCACTCCAACAAGCCTGGCATTAATCCAAAAACACAAAATAATAAATGTTGGAGAGGCTTTGGAGACACTGCAACACTTATACACCGCTGGTGGGAATGTGAAATGGTACAACCATTTTGGAAATCTATTCGGCGCTTCCTTAAAAAGCTAGAAATAGAACTACCATAGGACCCAGCGACCCCACTCCTCGGAATATATCCTAGAGAAATAAGAGCCTTTACACTAACAGGTATACGCACACCCATGTTTATTGCAGCACTATTTACAATAGCAAAAAAATGGAAGCAACCAAGGTACCTATCAAAGGATGAATGGATAAATAAATTATGGTATATTCACACAATGGAATACTACGCATCAATAAAGAACAGTGATGAATCTGTGAAACATTTCATAACATGCAGGAACCCAGAAGGCATTATGCTGAGTGAAATTAGTCAGTTGCGAAAGGACAAATATTGTATAAGACCACTATTATAAGATCTTGAGAAATAGTTTAAACTGAGAAGAATGCATTGTTTTGCGGTTATGAGAGGAGGGAGGGAGGGAGGGTGGGAGAAGGATATTTACTAATTAGATAGTAGATAAGAACTACTTTAGGTGAAGGGAAGGACAACAGTCAATACAGCGGAGGTCAGCACAACTGGACTAAACCAAAAGCAAAGAAGTTTCCTGAATAAACTGAATGCTTCAAAGGTTAGCGAAGCAGGGGCAGGGGTTTGGGGACCGTGGTTTCAGGGGACATCTAAGTCCATTGGCATAATAAAATCCATTAAGAAAACATTCTGCATCCCACTTTGAAGGGTGGCGTCTGGGATCTTAAATGCTAGCAAGCAGCCATCTAAGGTTCATCAATGAGTCTCAACCCACCTGGATCAAAGGATAATGAAGAACACCAAGGACACAAGGTAATTACAAGCCCAAGAGACAGAAAGGGCTACATGAACCAGAGACTACATTATCCTGAGACCAGAAGATCTAGATGGTGCCCAGCCACAACCGATGACTGCCCTGACAGGGAACACAGCGGAGGACCCCTGAGGGAGCAGGGGAACAGTGGGATACAGACCCCAAATTCTCATAAGGACCCCAGTGGTCATGGTCCCCAGACCTTCTGTTGGCCCAGGACAGGAACCATTCCAGAAGCCAGCTCGTCGGACATGGATTGAACTGGACAATGGGTAGTAGAGGGATGTTGGTGAGGAGTGAACTACTTGGACCAGGTGGACACTTGAGACTATGTTGGCACCTCCTGATTGGAGGGGAGATGGCATGGTAGAGGGGCTTAGAAGCTTGCAAAATGGACATGGAAAAAGAGAGTGGAAAGAGGGAGCAGGCTGTCTCATTAGGGGGGAGAGTAATTGGGGGTACGTAGCAAGGTGTATATGAAACCCTGGTGGAGTAGTGGTTAAGTGCTACAGCTGCTAACCAAAAGGTCAGCGGGTCGAATCCACCTAGGTGCTCCTTGGAAACTCTACAGGGCAGTTCTACTTTGCCCTATAGGGTCCCTATGAGTCGGAATTGACTCAATGGCAGTGGGTTTGGTTTTGGTAGCAAGGTGTATATAAGTTTTTATGAGAGAGACTGACTTGATTTGTAAACTTCCACTTAAAGCAAAATAGAAAATATATATTTATCATCAAATACAGAAAAAGAGGGGTCTTACTGGACTGGTTCACACTTGAGGACTCCCTGAAATCACTGCTTTGAGATATTCTTCAAACTTTGGACAGAAACTAATCCCAGTAGCTAAATAATAGATTGGCTCACAAAATAACGAATACCTCTCATAAGTAATGTGCCCCTTTAAAAAAATCATCTATATGAGAGCAAATGGTAAACAATTACTTTAAAACAAAGATAAGAATGTAAGAGTCAGGGGAATTAGATTATTGGAAGCTTGCAATTGCCTATCTAGGATACAACTATTGGTCTCTACTCCTCCAGAACAAAAGAAAGAAAGAAACCAAAGGCTCAAAGAAGAAACTAGTCTACACAGGACAAAGAGTCTGCATGAGCCATGACCTCATCTACCAGAAAAAAACTAGATGGTGCCCGGCTACCACCTCCGACCATTCTTATCAGGGCCACAGTAGATGGACCCTGATAGTATGGGACAAAAATGTGGAACAGAACCTCAAATTCATAAAAAACTAAACAAAAACCAGACTTACTCGACTGGTTGAGACTGCAGGACTACTGTCCTGAGATACTCTTTAAACCTTGAACTGAAACTAGACCCTGAGGTTATGTTTTAGCTAAATAATAGATTAAAAAAAAGAAAATTTTTTAAAGAATACCACCCATGACTACTGTGATCCTCTAAAAAATCATCTTTATGAGACCAAATAGTCAACAATTACTTTAAAACCAAGGTAAGAATGCAAGGAGGCAGGGCAACTAGATTAGTGAAAGTGGAACAACCACAACAGAAATATTGAGAAAGTTCACGAATCATGAAGAATGTACCCAATGTCACTGAACAATCTGTGCAGAAATTGTTGAATGAGAACCTAAACTGCTATGTAAGCCTTCACTAGAAACATATTATTATACCAGAAAGAGTATTTTCTAATTTCCTTTGTGATTTCTTCTTTGAACCAAGAATTATTTAGAAGTACACTGCTTAATTTTCTACTATTTGGAAAATTTATAGATATTTTATTGTTATTGGTTTCTAATTTCATAGCATTGTGGTCAGATAACATCCTCTATGATGCAGATCCTCCTAAATGTATTGAAAGCTGTTTTAGGGCAGTGGCATAGTGGTTAAGGGATGTGGCTACTAACCAAAAGGTCAGCAGTTTGAATTCACCAGTGGCTCCATGGAAACTTCATGGGGCAGTTCTACTCTGTCCGATGGAGTCACTATGAATCAGAATCGACTCAACAGTATGAGGTACTTAAGGTCCCCTGGTGGTACATTGGTTAAGCACTCGGATGCTAACCGAAGGCTTAGAGGTCCGAATGCACCAGCTGCTTTGTAGGAGAAAGATGTGGCAGTCTTCTTCCATAAGATTACAGCCTTGGAAACCCTATGAGGCACTTATACCCAGTACTAGGGTCGCTATGAGTCAAAACTGACTCAATAGCAATGAGTATCTAAAGTCCTTAGGTGGCACAAGTGGTTTGCTTTTGTCTACTAACCTGAAGGTTGGTGGTTCAAACCTACCCAGTGGCACCACAGAATAAGGGCCTGGCAATCTGCTTCCATAAAGATTAGAGCCAAGAAAACCCTATGGAACAGTTCTACTATAACACATGGGGTCACCATGAGTTAGAATTTGGGTTATACGGTCTAGTTTATGAATGCTGCATGTATACTTGCAAAGAATTAGACTCTGCAATGGTTAAGTGTATTATTTCTGTAAATGGCAATTAGGTTAATTTGGTTGATAATGCTATTCAAATCTTTTATATCCTTACTGATTTCTCTATGTGTTCTAACAATTAAAAAGGAAGAGGTGTTACTATCTCTTTTTGTTTGACTTTCTGCAATTTGAATATGATATGCCTGGGTGCAGATTTTTTCGTATATACCTTGCTTTGTCACTATGAGTCGGAATCGGCCCGACAGCAACAGGTTTTGGTTTTGAATTTATCTTGCTTGGTGAAAAAAAAAAAATTTTTTTTTTTATTTCAGTGTTTTCTGGGGCTACTGGATTTGTAGTTTGGTGTCTGTCAACAATTTTGGAAAATTCTCAGTCCTTACTGCTTCAAGTCTTTCTTCTGTTCCTTTCTCTCTTCTCCTCTTAGTATTCCCATTATGCATATGTTACATGTTTTGTGATTGCCCCACAGTTCTTGGATAGTCCTTTTTTCCCTCCAATCTTTTTTCTCTTTGACTTTCATTTTGAGAAGTTGCTACTGAAATATCTTCAAGCTCACTGATTCTTCCCTCAGCTATTTCCAGTAGGTGCATCAAATGCCTTATTCATTTCTGCTGCAAATTTTGATTTCTCACATTTCCTTATTGTTCACAATTTTTTTGGTTAGACTACTCATCTATTCTTGCCTGTTGTCCACTTTTTCCATCAGAGCCCTTAACATATTAATCATAGTCATTTGAAATCCCCAGTCTGATAATTCTAACACCTCTGGCATTATCTGAGTCTGATTGTGATACCTGCCCTTTCTCTTCAGAATGTTTTTTGCTTTATAGTATGCCTTGTAATTTTCTGTTGAAAGCCAACATGATGTATACGTAAAAGGAACTTATTCTTTTGGGTGTAAAGTTTTGTAATGTTCATGCAGAGGTAAAGTGTGGGGAAAGGGAATGCTTGTATGGAACATAAGTCATATTATGTCACTCTTCTACTTAAACTTTGCCTTTTCTCTCAAAGGAAAAGTCAAAGTCCTCTAAGTGGCTAACAAGTCCTACATGATCTGGCTTCCATTACTACTTTGGTCTCACCTCCTACTGCATTCCCCCCTTGCTCCATTACAGCCTTTCTGGTTTCCTTACTGTTTCTCTAACACATCAGGCATGCTCTTGCCTCAGGACCTTTGTACTTGTATCCTCTCCTGAAATGGTCTTTCTTCAGCCATTCCCACGGCTTGTGCTCGACTCAAATGTCACCTTATCATAGACACCTTCCTTTCTACCCTACATTAAAAGCAATCCTCCTTCCCGCATCTACCTTCTCACCCTCTCCTAGAATTCCCTTTCCTCTTATGCAGCTTCATGCTTTTCTCCAAAGCACATTTCACCATCT
The DNA here is from genome assembly GCF_030014295.1 of Loxodonta africana. NCBI lineage: Eukaryota > Metazoa > Chordata > Mammalia > Proboscidea > Elephantidae > Loxodonta > Loxodonta africana. The sequence goes on along the minus strand of NW_026975207.1, from coordinate 1,532,587 downwards.
TATTTGTCTGTTTATTTATTATCTATCTTCCAGACTATAGGATGTATGTTCCATGAGGGCAGAGTCTTGCCGTTTTTCATTCACTGCTGGATACCCACTGCCTAGAACAGTGCCCAGTACATAGCAGCACTCAATAAACATTTGTTGGATAGAATACTAAAGAATAGACTAATCAATGGAAAGATGCAATTATTGGGCAGCACTGAGAACTAGAAAACCTGCTTTAGAGCCTTGATTCTGACTCCATAAAAAGTTTCCCAATGACTTCCCCTTTCTGCTTCCCTAGACCTCCTTGCTCCAGCCCCATCTCTTTCATAGCCTTTCCAGCTTTCCACCCAATGCTGGAAGCGGCAGTGCCTGAAGCAGACGGTCCACCGGGCACAGGTAGGACACAAAGTGATGGTGCAAGGGCAGGGAAGGCAGCTGCGATAGCTTATCCATATCCATACCTTAGCTTTGGTTGGCTGTGCTGAAAAAGATCCACGTAAATCCTGTAGGATGCCACTAGACAACATAATAGAGAATTTGTCGTAAAATAAGGAAGAGTTCACTGACTCAGCTGATAAGACATTGAGACTCTTCATCTTGGAGTTGTCCACTCATCCAGGCACTGGGCACAATCTTTAGTTCACAAAGAAGCCATGGTATAAAAGATCTAACTGTGAAAACAGATTGTTTGGGCTCAGATCCTGACTCTGTCACTTACCAACTATGGTATCTTGGAAAATTTGTGTCATTAAACTGGGTCAGTTAAAAGGATATAATAATATCAATCACATACAGATTTTGGAAGGATTAAATAAGTGTGAAGTGGTAACTACAGAAACGGGCACAGAGGGAGGGCTCTATGAGAGGTATTGTTACAATTATTAAATATTACCATCACCACCCCAGTACATACAAAATGAACTTCAGTATTTTCAAGGGTGGGAAAATTAATATACAGAAAAAAAATTATTTTTAATGCTCTTTTAACACAGATATCATCTAAGCCTTCGTAATTACACCATGTGATGCAAAAAGACCAAAACTGTCTATAAACCTTTGATGAAGAAAATCATCGTATTTTCAAAAAGAATGAAATATCTTACTGTAAAGTTTTCACCCACCTTGTTCTTTCCAACACCTATGAGAAGTCCTAATCGCACACAAAGATAAAAGAGCAAAATAGGATGAAAATTCCAATGAATTAATGTCGGAAAATTGTATGATGTTCTTTAACATTAAAAATAAATAAATCTGACTTTAAACTAAAGTATTACACACTACTAAAAACTTGATCATGACATGTAATAGAGAGTTTAACGTACATTTTCACCCATATGAATTAAAAATTTTTTTTAAATAATTTTTATTGAGCTTTAAGTGAACATTTACAAACCAAGTCAGTCCGTCACATATAAGCCTATATACACCTTACTCCATACTCCCACTTACTCTCCCACTAATGAGTCAGCCCTTCCAGTCTCTCCTTTCGTGGCAATTTTGCCAGTTTCTAACCCTCTACCCTCCCATCTCCCCTCCAGACAGGAGATGCCAACACAGTCTCAAGTGTCCACCTGATACAAGTAGCTCACTCTTCATCACCATCTCTCTCCTACCCATTGTCCAGTCCCTTCCATGTCTGATGAGTTGTCTTCGGGAATGGTTCCTGTCCTGGGCCAACAGAAAGTTTGGGGACCATGACCGCCAGGATTCCTCTAGTCTCAGTCAGATCATTAAGTCTGGTCTTTTTTTATGACAATTTGGGGTCTGCATCCCACTGATCTCCTGCTCCCTCAGGGGTTCTCTGTTGTGCTCCCTGTCAGGGCAGCCATCGGTTGTGGCCGGGCACCAACTAGTTCTTCTGGTCTCAGGATGATGTAAGTCTCTGGTTCATGTGGCCCTTTATATCTCTTGAGCTCAGAGTTATCGTGTGACCTTGGTGTTCTTCATTCTCCTTTGCTCCAGGTGGGTTGAGACCAATTGATGCATCTTAGATGGCCGCTTGTTAGCATTTAAGACCCCAGACGCTACATTTCAAAGTGGGATGCAGAATGTCTTCATAATAGTATTATTTTGCCAATTGACTTAGAAGTCCCCTCAAACCATGTTCCCCAGACCCCCGCCCCTGCTCCGCTGACCTTAGAAGCATTCATTTTATCCCGGAAACTTCTTTGCTTTTGGTCCAGTCCAGTTGAGCTGACCTTCCGTGTATTGAGTGTTGTCCTTCTCTTCACCTAAAGTAGTTCTTATCTACTAACTAATCAGTAAACAACCCTCTTCCACCCTCCCTCCCCCCCTCGTAACCACAAAAGTATGTGTTCTTCTCAGTTTATACTATTTCTCAAGATCTTATAATAGTGATCTTATACAATATTTGTCCTTTTGCCTCTAATTTCACTCAGCATAATGCCTTCCAGGTTCCTCCATGTTATGAAATATTTCACAGATTCGTCACTGTTCTTTATCGATGCGTAGTATTCCATTGTGTGAATATACCACAATTTATTTAACCATTCATCCGTTGATGGACACCTTGGTTGCTTCCAGCTTTTTGCTATTGTAAACAGAGCTGCAATAAACATGGGTGTGCATGTATCTGTTTCTGTGAAGGCTCTTATTTCTCTAGGGTATATTCCGAGGAGTGGGATTTCTGGGTTGTATGGTAGTTCTATTTCTAACTGTTTAAGATAACGCCAGATAGATTTCCAAAGCGGTTGTACCATTTTACATTCCCACCAGCAGTGTATAAGAGTTCCAATCTCTCTGCAGCCTCTCCAAGATTTATTATTTTGTGTTTTTTGGATTAATGCCAGCCTTGTTGGAGTGAGATGGAATCTCATCGTAGTTTTAATTTGCATTTCTCTAATGGCTAATGATCAAGAGCATTTTCTCATGTATCTGTTAGCTGCCTGAATATCTTCTTTGGTGAAGTGCGTGTTCATATCCTTTGCCCACTTCTTGATTGGGTTGTTTGTCTTTTTGTGGTTGAGTTTTGACAGAATCATATAGATTTTAGAGATCAGGCGCTGGTCGGAGATGTCATAGCTGAAAATTCTTTCCCAATCTATAGGTGGTCTTTTTACTCTTTTGGTGAAGTCTTTAGATGAGCATAGGTGTTTGATTTTTAGGAGCTCCCAGTTATCTGGTTTCTCTTCCTCATTTTTGGTAATGTTTTGTATTCTGTTTATGCCTTGTATTACGGCTCCTAAGGTTGTCCCTATTTTTTCCTCCATGATCTTTATCATTTTAGTCTTTATGTTTAGGTCTTTGATCCACTTGGAGTTAGTTTTTGTGCATGGTGTGAGGTATGGGTCCTGTTTCATTTTTTTGCAAATGGATATCCAGTTATGCAGCACCATTTGTTAAAAAGACTATCTTTTCCCCACTTAACTGACACTGGGCCTTTGTCAAATATCAGCTGCTCATATGTGGATGGATTTATATCTGGGTTCTCAATTCTGTTCCATTGGTCTATGTGTCTGTTGTTGTACCAGTACCAGGCTGTTTTGACTACTGTGGCTGTATAATAGGTTCTGAAATCAGGTAGAGTGAGGCCTCCCACTTTCTTCTTTTTCAGTAATGCTTTACTTATCCGAGGCTTCTTTCCCTTCCATATGAAGTTGGTGATTTGTTTCTCTATCACATTAAAAAATGACATTGGAATTTGGATCGGAAGTGCATTGTATGTATAGATGGCTTTTGGTAGAATAGACATTTTTACTATGTTAATTCTCCCTATCCATGAGCAAGGTATGTTTTTCCACTTAAGTAGGTCCTTTTTAGTTTCTTGTAGTAGTACTTTGTAGTTTTCTTTGTATAGGTCTTTTACATCTTTGGTAAGATTTATTGCTAAATATTTTATCTTCTTGGTGGCTACTGTGAATGGTATTGATTCGGTATTTCCTCTTCGATGTTCTTTTTGTTAATGTAGAGGAATCCAAGTGATTTTTGTATGTTTATCTTATAACCTGAGACTCTGCCAAACTCTTCTATTAGTTTCAGTAGTTTTCTGGAGGATTCCTTAGGGTTTTCTGTGTATAAGATCATGTCATCTGCAAATAGAGATAATTTTACTTCCTCCTTGCCAATGCCGATGCCCTTTATTTCTTTGTCTAGCCAAATTGCTCTGGCTAGGACCTCTAGCACAATGTTGAATAAGAGCGGTGATAAAGGGCATCCCTGTCTGGTTCCCGTTCTCAAGGGAAATGCTTTCAGGTTCTCTCCATTTAGAGTGATGTTGGCTGTTGGCTTTGTATAGATGCCCTTCATTATGTCGAGGAATTTTCCTTCAATTCCTATTTTGCTGAGAGTTTTTATCATAAATGGTTTTTGGACTTTGTCAAATGCCTTTTCTGCATCAATTGATAAGATCATGTGGTTTTTGTCTTTTGTTTTATTTATATGGTGGGTTACATTAATGGTTTTTCTAATATTAAACCAGCCTTGCATACCTGGTATAAATCCCACTTGGTCACGATGGATTAATTTTTTGATATGTTGTTGAATTCTATTGGCTAGAATTTTGTTGAGGTTTTTGCATCTATGTTTTTGTGATGTCTTTACCTGGTTTTGGTATCAGGGATACGGTGGCTTCATGGAATGAGTTAGGTAGTATTCCGTCATTTTCTATGCTTTGAAATACCTTTAATAGTAGTGGTGTTAACTCTTCTCTGAAAGTTTGGTAGAACTCCGCAGTAAAGCCATCCGGGCCAGGGCTTTTTTTTTGTTGGGAGTTTTTTGATTACCGTTTCAATCTCTTTTTCTGTTATGGGTCTATTTAGTTGTTCTACTTCTGATTGTGTTAGATAGGTAGTGTTTTTCCAGGAATTCATCCATTTCTTCTAGGTTTGCAAATTTGTTAGAGTACAATTTTTCGTAATAATCTGATATGATTCTTTTAATTTCGGTTGGGTCTGTTGTGATGTGGCCCATCTCGTTTCTCATTCAGGTTATTTGTTTCCTTTCCTGTATTTCTTTACTCAGTCTGGCCAATGGTTTATCAATTTCTTTAATTTTTTCAAAGAACCAGCTTTTGGCTTTGTTAATTCTTTCAATTGTTTTCCTGTTCTGTAATTCATTTAGTTCAGCTTTAATTTTCATTATTTGTTTTCTTTTGGTGCCTGATGGATTCTTTTGTTGCTCGCTTTCTATTTGTTCAAGTTGTAGGGACAGTTCTCTGATTTTGGCTCTTTCTTCTTTTTGTATTTGTGCATTTATCGATATAAGTTGACCTCTGAGCACTGCTTTCGCTGTGTCCCAGAGGTTTTGATAGGAAGTGTTTTCATTCTCGTTGCATTCTATGAATTTCTTTATTCCCTCCTTAATGTCTTCTATAACCCAGTGTTTTTTCAGGAGGGTATTGTTCAGTTTCCAAGTATTTGATTTCTTTTCCCTAATTTTTCTGTTATTGATTTCCACTTTTATGGCCTTATGGTCTGAGAAGATGCTTTGTAATATTTCGATATTTTGGATTCTGCAAAGGTTTTTGTTATGACCTAATATGTAGTCTATTCTGGAGAATGTTCCATGTGCACTAGAAAAAAAGTATACTTTGCAGCAGTTGGGTGGAGTGTTCTGTATAAGTTAATGAGGTCAAGTTGGTTGATTGTAGCAATTAGGTCTTCCGTGTCTCTATTGAGCTTCTTACTGGATGTCCTGTCCTTCTCCGAAAGTGGTGTGTTGAAGTCTCCTACTATAATTGTGGAGATGTCTATCTCATTTTTCAGTTCTGTTAAAGTTTGTTTTATGTATTGTACAGCCCTGTCATTGGGTGCATAAATATTTAGTATGGTTATATCTTCCTGGTCAATTGTCCCTTTAATCATTATGTAGTGTCCTTCTTTATCCTTTGTGGTGGATTTAACTTTAAAGTCTATTTTGTCAGAAATTAATATTGCTACTCCTGCTCTGTTTTGCTTATTGTTTGCTTCATATATTTTTCCATCCTTTGAGTTTTAGTTCGTTTGTGTCTCTAAGTCTAAGGTGTGTCTCTTGTAGGCAGCATATAGACAGATCATGTTTCTTTATCCAGTCTGAGACTCCCTGTCTCTTTATTGGTGCATTTAGTCCATTTACATTCAGCGTAATTATAGATAAGTATGTGTTGAGCGCTGTCATTTTGATGCTGTTTTATGTGTGCTGTTGACAATTTCATTTTTCCACTTACTTTTTTGTGCTGAGACGGTTTTCTTTGTAGATTGTGTGTTTCTCATTTTCATAGTATTTGACTTTGTGTTTGCTGAGTCGTTATGTTTTTCTTGGTTTTTATTTTGAGTTATGGACTTGTTATGCCTCTTTGTGGTTACCTTAATATTTACCCCTATTTTTCTAAGTAAAAACCTAACTTGTATTATCCTATATCGCCTTGTATCTCTCTCCATATGGCAGTTCTATGCCACCTGTATTTAGTCCCTCTTTTTGATTATTGTGATCTTTTACATATTGACTTCAACGATTCCCTGTTTTGAGCATTTTTTTTTAATTAATCTTAATTTGTTTTTGTGATTTCCCTATTTGAGTTGATATCAGGATGTTTTGTGACCTTGTGTTGTTTTGGTATCTGATATTATTGGTTTTCTGACCAAACGATTTCCTTTAGTATTTCTTGTAGCTTTGGTTTGGTTTTTGCAAATTCTCTAAGCTTGTGTTTATCTGTAAATATCTTAATTTCACCTTCATATTCACATTCAGAGAGAGTTTTGCTGGGTATATGATCCTTGGCTGGCAGTTTTTCTCCTTCAGTGCTCTGTATGTGTCATCCCACTGCCTTCTTGCCTGCATGGTTTCTGCTGAGTAAAAGTCTGAACTTATTCTTATTGATTCTCCCTCGTAGGAGACCTTTCATTTATCCCTGGCTGCTTTTAAAATTTTATCTTTGGTTTTGGCAAGTTTGATGATAATATGTCCTGGTTGTTTTCTTTTTGGATCAATCTTATATGCGTTTCGATGAGCATCTTGGATAGATATCCTTTTGTCTTTCATGATGTCAGGGAAGTTTTCTGTCAGCAGATCTTCAATTATTCTCTCTGTGTTTTCTGTCCTCCCTCCCTGTTCTGGGACTCCAATCACACGCAAGTTATCCTTCTTGATAGAGTCCCACATGAGTCTTAGGGTTTCTTCATTTTTTAAAATTCTTTTATCTGATTGTTTTTTCAGCTGTGTTGGTGTTAATTCCCTGGTCCTCCAGATCTCCCACTCTGCATTCTAATTGCTCGAGTCTGCTCCTCTGACTTCATATTGCATTGTCTAATTCTGTAATTTTATTGTTAATCTTTTGGATTTCTGAATGCTGTCTCTCTATGGATTCGTGCAACTTATTAATTTTTCCACTATGTTCTTGAATAATCTTTTTGAGTTCTTCAACTGTTTTATCAGTGTGTTCCTTGGCTTTTTCTGCAGATTGCCTTATTTCATTTCTGAGGTCATCCCTGATGTCTTGAAGCATTCTGTAAATTAGTTTTTTATATTCTGTATCTGATAATTCCAAGATTGTATCTTCATTTGGGAAAGATTTTGATTCATTTGGGGGGTTGTAGAAGCAGTCATGGTCTGCTTCTTTATGTGCTTTGATATCGACTGCTGTCTCCGAGCCATGACTAAGATATTGTAGTGATTTATTCTATATTTGCTCACTGAGTCTTATCTTGTTTTGTTTTCTTTCAATATACATGGATGGGCTACTAGATTGTGCTGTCTTGATTGTTGTAGCCCTTGACTTACTTATGACCTATTACCAGCTGGTTTGGGTTGTTACCAGATATATATGCCTGAGTCCATTCACTATTCTTGAGTAGAGTCTGATTTTGGGTCAAGTGTGTGATGCTGCCTATCACCTATCCACCTTGAGAAGTAGTGGGGATAGTTGTGTGCCCCAGATTCTAGTAGCAGCTGGGGTTCACACTCTGGGGGGGGCAGGATGCTGACAGTCTTCCCCCATATGTCAGTGAGGTAGGTGTGTCTCTATTCCTAAAGCACTTTGGTGGGTGGGCTCTGCAGCTGTACCTTAGGCCCCCAATGCAAGTACCTCTACAGATTGGTAGGTGTCACCCTCCTTAGACCCCTAAAGCAGGAGGCTAGGTGGTGTGGGGGGAGCTTCAGCCCTCAGTTCCCTGTTGTGGGTCAGTGAGGGCTCTGTTCAGTACGCAGAGATATCAGACCTGGGAAACTTGTCTTTCCAGTAAATCCGCTAAAAAAAATGCAGTCAGATCCCTATCAGAAATGCCTTTGCATTATAATAGCCACCTTGTTCCCTGTAGGGATGAAAGCTGGAGACTGGATCACATATGCTTGGCTGGAGCTGGTTCTGTGTTTTTAGTCCAATTAGGGAAGGATTTTTGGTTCCTGGGTTTTTTGTGGTTGCTTTTCTCAGGCCGGAAGAATGGGTTAGAAAAAGACCAAAAAAAAAAGGGGGGGGGGAAGAAAAACCGCGGAGCAGTTCTCCCTCTGGCTCAGGAAATTCCAATGTTAATGAAGCCGCCTGGGAAGGGGAGGAGAGGGTTCATAAAAACAGGAGAGAGTAGCACCTCGGAATATAGACCAAGTTACTTATCTTGCTTGGGATGACTTTTATCTGAGATTCCCGAGGGGTGTGTTGCCTATGTGCGCTGGCTGGGTAGAGATTGCCCCCAAGGGTCTGGCCCACAGACGCCGCAGTGAGTTCCTCCACTGCCACTCCAAAGCCCAGCATCAAGGTTCCCCGGCTGGGACGCTGCACTCCCAGCTCCAAAACCAGACGCTGCCTCCCGGGGACTTCTCCTCCCACCAGCCGCATCACTGCGCCGCCCGCGCTGACTGGCTGGCCCCCCTCCTGAGGTCAGTTCAGGGGGATAGGGCTGCGCTCCGTGTTTGCACCTTCACAGGATGTCCTGCTCAGCTCCCCTGCACCCAGTCCAAAGTCCTGAGTCAAGGTTCCTCGGCTGGGACGCTGCACTCCCAGCTCCAATACCAGTCGCTGCCTCCCGGGGACTTCTCCCGCCAGCCGCATCCCCGCGCCGCCCGCGCAGACCAGCTGGGCCCCCTCCCGGTGTCAGTTCAGGGGGGTAGGGCTGCGCCCCGTGTTTGCACCATCACAGGATGTTGTGTTCAGCTCCCCTGCATCCGTTCCTAAGCCCGGCGCCAAGGTTACCTGACTGAGATGCTGGCTCCAGGCTCCGAAAACAGTCTCTACTTCCCTGTAGTTGTTCATTCTCCGTCTCTGTCACTCAGGTCAACTCTTTAAATCTGTGTTTGTTGCTCAGGGTTCGTAGATTGTCATGTATGTGATCGATTCACTTGTTTTTCTGAGTCTTTGTTGCAAGAGGGATCCGAGGTAGCATCTACCTAGTCAGCCATCTTGGCTGGAAGCCCTTGTTGGGAGTTTTTGATTAACTTTTCAATCGCTTTTGTTATGGGTCTATTTAGTTGTTCTACTTCTGATCGTGTTAGTTTAGGTAGGTAGTATGTTTCTAGGAATTCATCCATTTCTTCTAAGTTTTCAATTTGTTAGAGTACAATTTTTATAGTAATCTGATATGATTCTTTTAATTTCTGTTGGGTCTGTTGTGATATGGCCCATCTCATTTCTCATCTGGGTTATTTGTTTCCTTTCCTGTATTTCTTTAGTCAGTCTGGCCAATGGTTTATCAATTTTTTATATTTTTTCAAAGAACCCTCTTTTGGCTTTGTTAATTCCTTCAGTTGTTTTTCTGTCCTCTAATTCATTTAATTCTGCTGTAATTTTTATTATTTGTTTTCTTCTGGTGCCTGATGGATTCTTTTGCTGCTCGCTTTCTATTTGTTCAAGTTGTAGGGACAGTTCTCTGATTTTGGCTCTTTCTTCTTTATGTATGTGCGCATTTATCAATATAAATTGACCTCTGAGCACTGCTTTCGCTGTGTCCCAGAGGTTTGATAGGAAGTGTTTCAGTCTCGTTGCACTCTATGAATTTCTTTATTCCCTCCTTAATGTCTTCTATAACCCAGTCTTTTTTGAGCAGGGTATTGTTCAGTTTCCAAGTATTAGATTTCTTTTCCCTGATTTTTCTGTTATTGATTTCTACTTTTATGGCCTTATGGTCTGAGAAGATGCTTTGTAATATTTCAACGTTTTGGATTCTGCAAAGGATTGTTTTATGACCTAATATGTGATCTATTTTAGAGAATGTTCCATGTGCACTAGAAAAAAAGTATACTTTGCAGCAGTTGGGTGGAGTGTTCTGTATAAGTCTATGAGGTCAAGTTGGTTGATTGTAGCA